>NC_089587.1:205672006-205862603 GCF_019320115.1 Miscanthus floridulus | reverse complement strand
CTCCAGCATGGTAACCTTATGCTTCAATGTCCATTTACTAGTACCATAGTCTTTAAGGATCCAGATTGAAAGCTCATACCCATTCAAAGTATCAGCAATACATAAACACAACTGACTCTGAGCTTCATGGATGGAGATTGCATCACCAGTTGGCCTATGAATTTTCCTCCAGTTAAGCCGACACGGTCAACATCAAGTCAAGCCATGCCAGTTTTGCAGAAAAGCCCTTCTATTTTTGGTGAATCAACCCGTAGTCCATAGCAGTTCAAAATAAATACAAAGTAGTCCTATTTTTATTCGTTTAGGTCCCTGTATTTTCTAGAATTAGTACCCACAGTCCAGTAGCAGAGTAATTTCATATTTTTAATTGTTTTAATTCATAAATAAGTTTAGTTTATTTATAGAAATGCCATTAAACCTTATTTCATGCATAACTTTCGCGTTTTAAGTCCGATTTGAGTGATTCTTTCACTCACGTGTTCGTAGCAATATGTAGAATAGATTTATAAGCTTTTCAACTTATGTTTCTACCATTTGGTGTACTATTCTAATGGAAGTCTATCTTGTATGCATGTAATGATTGGAATGATGCTTGATTGGTGATTTGTAACACGATTAGAGGGTGAGCTTTTTATCACAGAACCGACCAATTTATAAGAGCACAAGTACAAAAACAATCGCCGAAATGATCAAATTCTCGAACTTGAGCCCATATAAACCCGATAGTCAACCAAAATCTCAAAGGATTTCAAACCAACTTGTATACAACCAAGATCACAGTAATTCAACATAACATATCGTACGTTACAACATTTTGTAGACGTTCGCAAATAGATTACATCATCACAGAGTCATCATTATTACAAAACAAGTCTTGTAAACATGCGGAAGCAAATAGTTTAACTCACACACCGAGTTCAAATACACATACTGGTTTGCTGATCACGGCCCGCAAAAGCAATTAGATAAGAGAACGGAGATCATGCCCATGATCTAACCTTCGTCACCCGTCGGGTGGAGACAATACTTACAGAATCCCTGATATAGAAGGTCATCTGCAATAAGAGGGAATAAACCCTGAGTACGGGAATGTACTCAGCTAGACTTACCCGTCAAAAACCAAACAAATGACACCAAGGATTATGCATAGCTTAATGTAGTGGAGCTGGCTGACACTTTCTTTTTGCAGAAACGCATAAGTAATATGATCAACTCTTAACCTGACTAGCAGTGACTTTTTAGCCATTAACCTATCATCTATATTAGCACCTGTACTAAGCAATCATTTTATTAGGGTGCAAACATTAATAACCATATCAGGTATTCATCGTGGCAACCTTATCATCATCATCCATTTAACCATATCGTTAAATTAATTGAATCTACGTTGCCGCTGCTCAGTCAAGTTCTCACTATCCGAGAGAGACGGCGATTCGAATCGATTCCTATCCAGCTGGAGGGGTATTCCTAAACACAAACCCTACTTCCCCCGTCAGGGTCGCAAACAAGTCACCCTACTGAGATTGGAGCCTTCCAGTTTAACACTTCTTGCACTTTGGTGGGATCCACCATAATTCCACCATCAGACAACACGTGTCCAAGAAAAGGTACCTCACGAAGTCAGAATTCACATTTGCTGAACTTTGCATATAGCTGGTGTTCCCACAATCTAGTGAGAACCACCCGTAAATGTTCAACATGATCTTCTTCATTCTTAGAATAGACTAGGATATCATCTATAAATACCACCACAAATTTGTCCAACTCGGGCATAAACACTGAATTCATCAGATACATAAAATGTGCAGGGGCATTGGTCAATCCAAAAGACATAACAAGGTACTCATACAGACCATATCTTGTAGAGAATGCAGTTTTTGGGACATCCTCAGGCCGAATTTTGATTTGATGATACCCAGATCTCAAATCAATCTTGGAAAAGACTTTTGCTTTAGACAACTGATCAAACAAGATATCGATGCGTGGCAGAGGGTACTTATTCTTGATTGTAACTGCATTCAAGGGTCTATAATCTACACACATGCGTAGAGATTGATCCTTCTTCACAAAGATGGCTGGGCACCCCCACGGAGATGAACTAGGGCAGATAAGGCCTTTCTTTAGCAGTTCATTCAACTGGGTCTTAAGTTCGGCTAGTTCATTAGGAGGCATTCTATATGGCCTTTTAGAGATGGGAGCTGTACTAGGAAGCAACTCTATCTTGAATTCTACTTCTCGATCCGGGGGCAATCCAGGCAAATCATCGGGGAAAACATCCGGAAAGTCACACACAACAGGGATATCTGCCAGAGACATTACTTGCACTACATTGGTCGTGCAAGAAAGATTGATGTCCCTGGGTAACTATACTAGAAAACCCTCCTGATTACCAGGATCTCTGACCATAACTACCCTAGTCGATGTATCAATAAGCACTCTATGATGACTCATCCAGTTCATTCCCAATATCACATCGATACCTAGCCCCGGTAAAACTACCAGATCAACCTGATAACTTCGCCCCTCTATCTCAAATTGTACGTCCCCAACTACCAGCTTGGTTGGGATAATACCACTGGCAGCCCTAATACAATAACCCTCACCCTCAACAGTATATGTTTTCTGCATAAACTTGGATGCAAATGATGGACTAATGAAGGAATGCGAAGCACCTAAATCAAATAATACAACTGCGGGGTATTGGTCAATCAGAAACTTACTGGCAGTCACTACCTCTCTTGAAGGAATCTCAGTAATATTAGTGTGGTTCACTTGTCCCTGACGACCACCCTAGTAATTATTCTTCTTAGGGTAAGGGCACTCTCTTGCCCAGTGGCCTGTCTTGTTGTAGTTCCAGCATGGCATGTTGCTTGGTGGAGCCCTAGAACTGCCCTGACTGGTAGTGCCCTTGGGAAGAGCAACTGTAAATGCCTTGCGAAACCCAGTCTTGGCGGGATTCTTCTTCTGCGGTGGGCAAAACTTGGCGGCTGACGTTGGAGGATGGAATGGAGCCCTTTGTGCGATGGGAGCCTTAGATTGTGAGGCGCCCGCCTCATAGGCCCTCTTACGACTTTTTGAAGCAGCATACACAGCATTGTTGTTCTCTTGCGATAAAGCATCACTCATAAACTCATTAAAATGAGCGCACTTGTAATTTCCCATGGTCTTCATCAGTTTGGGGCTAAGTCCCCGCTTGAAGCTTGCAATCTTCTTGGCATTGGTATCCACAAACTCGGTAGCATACCTTGCAAGGTTGTTTAAAGCTTGCAGGTATTCATTCAGGCTCTTGTTCCCCTGAGTCAGCTTCATGAACTCTGTATGCTTGATCGCCATGAGCCCAGGAGGAATGTAATTTCCCCTAAAAGCAGACTTGAACTGATCCCAAGTGATTTGGGCATTAGCAGGCATAGTGGACCGATGATGACTCCACCAAATGCCAGCTGGCCCATGCAGTTGGTGCGATGTGTACTCAGTTTTTAGCACTTCAATCAAGCAGAGCAGACGAAACTTCTGCTCGAGAGTATTCAACCACTCATCAGCTTGTAGAGGCTCCTCAGCCTCCTTGAATATTGGGGGTTTCGTGTCAAGGAAATCCTTGAAATCACTGTATTGATTTGGATCCGGTCCTTGGCGTGGACCACGACCATCATGATTCACAATCGTACGGAGGGCCTCGGCCATAGTGCGCTGTCCTTCCACAAGCATTGCTATCAATTCCGTGGGTGTGGGTGGTGGTGGTGGTGGCAGATCATCATCATCACCCGCACCGGTGGAATGAGTACGAGGCATCTGCACAATGCGCAACCAGTAATTATTGATGATGTCAGCACATTGGAGAGGAACAATATAATTGTGCCAAACTGAATTTACTGACGAGAATGAAAACTTCATACAATAAACAGAGGCAATAATTCATTCTCCAATCACCACATCATCAAGTAGATTACTAGCGCCATACGCAGTGCATTCCAACATGACAAGTTGTAACTTAACCATTACGATACGCATCCCGAAGGGAGCGAATTAAAGTACATTACATGCCGAGTTCAATTAAAAGGTACATCCAACATCAGTCTTCGTACTTAAGTTCATTACATCACTGACTACAAAAGCTTAACTAGTGAGACTTGCTAACGAACTACTCATCGAAGTGATCGCTGTCCACATCAGAGACACCTTGGACTTCTTCTGGGTCTTCCTCTTCTTCGTCATCTGCCGGCTCAGCTGCATTGTCATCCATCTGCACGTCCTCTTCTTCCTCATCGGCCTCAATCACTTGAGGTCCACCCACATTTGGATACCTTGGTATGGGGCAAAGAATAGGAAATAGACGGTTGTGCAGCTGATGGTGCTCAACCTAAAGCTCTTCAAGCTGTTCTTGTAGTGCTTACTCTCTTTGAAAGGCGTTGTGGTTGGCCAAAATCCAACCCTGATGTCTTTCTTCTGCTAACTCTAAAGCGGCATCCCGATGATGTGTCACACGATCCAACTCTTGTGTAGCCTCATCTCTCTCAATAGTGAGGTTCATCAGCTGATTATGAAGCTCGTCTCTCTCGCATGCGGTTTGACCCCACTGTTGCAGACGATAATTTGCAATACCACAAATCTCCTCAACTTCTTGCTGAGCTCTCCCACATGCATCCGCCCTACGGCGATACTTGTGGGCACGCAACCTGAATCTGTGCTAGGCTTCCATTGCCTTGCTAGCTTCATCTAGTGCACTTGAAAGGGTGTTTTGCCTGACTTGACAAAGCTTCAAGACTGCCATCATAGCACTCATTCCAGCGTTGTCGCTCTACACACGTTCGCCACAGCCTCGAACTAAGGCCTAACCAACGTCCTGAGTCCACTCAGCCTTAGTAGGAGACACTCAGGGAATGGATGAAGCAGGTCCACCCACTAACTCATCCCTAAAGCTCTATGCTATATCCATTAGCACATCAAGGGCAGCAACCTGAGTGGCTTCCCATGGACTACGTCCATCAGTCTCAATGCTCCACCCATGCCACAACTGTCTTGAGGGGTTTTGCGGCACCACAAAGGTCACGACGTACTAGGGTACACCTCCCAATGGTACCACCTGCCTCCATGTGTAGCTAGGTGCCTCTAGGTACCCAACTGAACTGAGCACCCTCTAGAGCAAAGTGGGAGTATCGAACTGGTCCAAAAAGGTGCTACTACCAGTAGGAAACATGGGCGTGGCCATCTGTATCAAAAAGGGATGCAATTCACGTGAGAGGGTTACTTTGCTGAGAGATTGTACTTTATACTTGGGATAAGTAATTATAAGGGAGGGGTAATGCAATATGAATGACATGAGTGAATATGATGCATGCGCATTCCGTACGTCCTCACAAACCTATGAAAATTTAAGCTTTAGCGGAATATATGGTGGCATACATACGTTCTCTCAATTAGCGGTAACTAGTCAATCTACACGGTGCGTTGTTAGCGTACCTACAGAAAACATCATTGCAGCCCAACCCAATAAGGTATAATGCTAATTACACAAGCAGTACTAAGATACTCTCCATATATACATCCCCCGATATATATACTTCGATATCCAAACTACCCGACAAATGTACCCACAATTAAGTACCTTCATATATACATGTATGCAACATGTAAATACTCCAATAGCCACAACTAGCTCTCCCCTAGACCGACGGTTGTACGGTCATGCTCTCACAACTCACTCTTACCTTAGCGTAGAGGCAATTGATCCATACATTACCATTCAAACGAATGGCATCCATGCAATATCACGCTGCATGGACGACGAAATAGAAACAATCAATTTCCCCCAAGTTAGTAATTATATATAGGCCACCTAGAAGTCCTTAAGTGGGCTATAAAGGATGTGATCACCAGTATACCATAAAAATTTTGATTTTTGAACACTTATATATAACTATAAGTTGGAAAACCGTTTTACAACAAAAGCTTTTGTTTTAAATAGCCATAAGACATGTTTAATGTTGAATCTAGCTCTGATGCCAGCTGTCATAGAACCGACCAATTTATAAGAGCACAAGTACAAAAACAATCGCCGAAACGATCAAATTCTCGAACTTGAGCCCATATAAACCCGGTAGTCAACCGAAATCTCAAAGGATTTCAAACCAACTTGCATACAACCAAGATCACAGTAATTCAACATAACATATCGTACGTTACAACATTTTGTGGATGTTCACAAATAGATTACATCATCACAGAGTCATCGTTATTACAAAACAAGTCTTGTAAACATGCGGAAGCAAATAGTTTAACTCACACACCGAGTTCAAATACACATACTGGTTTGCTGATCACGGCCCACAAAAGCATTCAGATAAGAGAACGGAGATCATGCCCATGATCTAGTCTTCGTCACCCACCGGGTGGAGACAATACTTACAGAATCCCTGATATAGAAGGTCATCTGCAACAAGAGGGAATAAACCCTGAGTACGGGAATGTACTTAGCTAGACTTACCCGTCGAAAACCAAATAAATGACACCAAGGATTATATATAGCTTAATGTAGTGGAGCTGGCTGACACTTTCTTTTTTACAGAAACGCATAAGTAATATGATCAACTCTTAACCTGACTAGCAGTGACTTTTTAGCCATTAACCTATCATCTATATTAGCACCTGTACTAAGCAATCATTTTATTAGGGTGCAAACATTAATAACCATATCAGGTATTCATCGTGGCAACCTTATCATCATCATCCATTTAACCATATCGTTAAATTAATTGAATCTACGTTGCCGCTGCTCAGTCAAGTTCTCACTATCTGGGAGAGACGGCGATTCGAATCGATTCCTATCCAGCTGGAGGGGTATTCCTAAACACAAACCCTGCTTCCCCCGTTAGGGTCGCAAACAAGTCACCTTTGGTACGATTCAGGAGTCGCGAGTCCGAATAGATCGACATTCTCAGAGAACCACTCTGCCAAGGTTGTTCGGGACTCTAACCCGCCTTGGACTTATGCCAATGGCTCTCCGCACATCCTTACTACCTCCAGAATGCACGCCACTGCTCGCGTCCCCGGCCTGAGTCGAGCTACTAGGCTTCGCAGTCGAAATGACTTATCTAGCTAGCTAAGTGTTAGGCTGCGTTCAACATGACATGAGGATGTACAGCGTATCGGTCCTTAAATGACTCAGACGGAGTCACTATGTTCAAACCTACACAAGACCCCGTCCGGTCTTAATTCATTATTCACATGGTTCTTTTCCACGATAGCAAATATAGCCAACCGTGATCCACCTCATCCTATAACTCGCAGGTGACAGGGAATCACCTGACTTCTACCGCACTAAGCATGGCTAAGCATTTAACTCGTCCTGAACTTAAATCGGATTCCAGTGCGATATCAGGACAAGGAAGAATATATAATGCAGCAATTGGTTCCAACCAATTCCTATACATAATGCATCATCAACAATAAAAGATACTCAATGTATTTGTAAAAACATGGGAGGCTTAATATGCTTCGGGGCTTGCCTTTCAGGAACGAGGAAGGCTGGTGGTCAGGGCACTCGGGCAATTCCTCCGCGGCGACTGCTTCGTCGGCTTCCTGCACCTCGGGCTCCTCCTCCTGGTTGGCTCCCTCAAACTCCAGTAATGTCACTCCCTCCGGCACACCTATTGCATGAATGCGCAAGATGAATATCATGGATGCACAAGAACGAATGTCAGGGATGCTCGGGGAATGCGCATATTCGCTGTAGTTTGCATATTCCAATTTAAGCCCTATTCAAATCACTTTACTTACCAAGTTTATACAACCTAATGTATAATTGCTCATCTTCAGTTAATGACCTAGCACTTGCACCTAAGCATATTCTCAAGTTAGGCTAACCCCTAAACAATCAACGAGAACATAGCACAAGCATGCACTCAAGCATTTGTATTTCAACAAAATGGAGACTATGTAGTGGTACAGTAAACTAGCCATAACTAGAGATTTATAATTCCAAATGACATGCAACAAGACAATCTGGAAAGCTTATGAAATTATCTACAATTCATTTTCAGACCTCAAAGCATGATTCAAACCTTTATCAGGTTGAATTCATCGATCAACAGAACTCTGTCCTCACAAGGCAGAGAGTAAGCAAAAACTGGAACCTAACTTTAAACAGCTGTAGTTTTTAAACTACTAGGCCAAATGCCCTCAAATTTTGACAGGAGCTAGATACATAAATTATCTACAACTTTTGTATTCATCTCATTCACAGAAAACCAAAATATCGTGGGGAACTTTCTAAAGTCCCCAGATCTGTCCAGAGGGACATAATGCAAATGAATAATTAATAACTTAAGATGTAAACATATAATTGGACAAAACTAAATCTACTCACATGTCACACATATCACAAGGACACCAAAAAGTAGGGTGTTCATCACCAAAACATTTCCTCTAATACCTTTCTTAATTTATTTAATTAATTAGAGGAAATAGTAAACATATATGAAAACCACCCCATTAAATCTACAATAATTACAGTAGACACTACATGCCCTAAGTAGACTACCATAAAAATTTCACACCATTTGAGTAAGTATAACAACCTACACCAAAATGGTAAGGCAGAATGGCTCAAAATGGCATAATTAGGAAACCTTAGTGAAAAGTGTCAAGCAACAGATTTCATTTTTTTCCTAGCATCCTTAAGGTACTAAGATACTACCTACCAAGTTTCATGGCCATAGGATCCCTAGAAATTTTACAAAAATTCACACAAGTATCTACTAATGATAAAAGGAAAATCTATAATTCAAAAACTACACATGCAATGACTCCCAAATTTTAACCAGAGCTTATACTATATAAGACTAGCTTACCCACAAAATTTCATAATTTTTGGATCACAGAAGCTCAAGATATGATTTAAACAAGTTTGCATGCATTCAAAAACACATTTAAAGTTTCAATTTAATTCTTCCATAAACTCTACTACAAGTGCTCATATTATATTTTTCTTAAATACTACCCTTCACTATGAGTCTAACAAAATTGGAATCACAGTATTTGGATCTACACATTTGAAGATACAAAAATCTCAAATCAGCATTCAAAACTGCATTTTTGAACTAGCCCTATGAATGCACAACCACTGCCGTGTGGGACCCGGGTGTCAGCCGACCCCACCCGTCAGCGAGACGAAAATAGAGGAGGCGGCTTCGATGGCACGGCGACGGTGGAACTCGCCGATGGCGACTCCTCCGGCGACACCGAGGACACCTACGCGATCTACGTGATGCGGGGAATCGATTGGTGCTAGTGGCGTGACCTACGACCTAGCGGAGGTGGCACGTCGCCGGTGATGGCAGCATGACAGAGCTCCGGTGCGAGCTGCTAGCGACGGCAACCCATGGCCGGTTCAACCAAGCATGGTGTGAGCTACCTGAAGTCGCCACGGTGCTAACACGGCAAAGAAACGGGGATGGGACGATTCCTAGCTACCCCGGCCACGGCGGCCTCATCTCCGGCGAGGTCACGCCCATGGCGGTGACGGCGGAAATGATCACTGTGACCTTACCAAAGCACGAATGGCGCAGCTAGGAGGTGGAGAAGGTAGAGGAGGACACGACGGAGCTATGGTGAAGACGGAGTTCGCGTTTTTGCGGTGGTTCGCGAGCTCGGCGACGGCGAAGCTCGCTCGACAGCAATGGCGGGCGCTGAGCTCGGTTGCTGCTTGCGGTGGAGGCGACGAAATGAAAAATTGGAGTGATGAGCAGGTCAGGCAGGCGCGTGTGAGTGTTCAAGTCATGGCCTGCGATGCCAGAATGGCCGTGGAGCGTGGCCAGCGCGATCAGATGGCCGGCGACGAGTGTCACCCACGCGTCGGACGTTTTCTGAAAATGGTCAGCACTGTAGCTCGCCATTCAGTGAAAATGATCAGCCTGACAGCCATGTTTGATAGTGTTTGATTTCTTAAACCATTATGAATTAGTGCAAGCAATGTACATGAAAGTTGTAGAGCTATAGTAGGGCTACAACTTTGATTTAGAAATCAACAGCTAAATCACAACGGATCACGAGTTATGTCAAGCCAAAGTTGGCCCATTCAAACTAAAATTGCATTTAGGACTTAGCAAAATTTTCAAGTGTTGAATCAGCTTTCAATTCTGACTTGTGGGTCCTTTTTGAACATGTTGTGCACATTTTCATGACTTGGCTTCTAAACAAAGTTTGTTCCGTATAAAATTTGCTACAACTTTGTTTTAGGTTGCTCAGACATGCAAATATCCTAAGCTACAATTTTTAAATAGTCAAACCAAAGGGTTCAGGGGTCAAATTTGGTCAAACCATGACTTGGGAACCTAATTAGTCAAAGTGATCAACATGAACAATGTTCCAAAAGACATTCTATGTGTAACTAAGTCACTTACAAGAGTTTTTAGCCACAGCATACATTGGTCATACAAGAGTCAAACAAGGTATGTACTGAAATAATGAAAAACACATGAAATGTTACAACTGTTTCATAGTCATGTTTCACTTGTTTCCTAATCTTGTTGCATAGTAATAACTAACTTTGTTTCACTAAGTGAGTGGCACATGTTGCACTTAAGTGTTGCACACTTTACATTTCATAAATGAAACAACACACAAGAAACATAACGATACGTTGCAATGTTTCAAAGACATGTTTCATGTGATATAAGCTTGTGAATGAATGAATGATGCTCATGTCCATGAAATGCTAGTGCAAATATGGAAGGCAAACACCTAGGGTGTTATAGCCCTCTCCCCTTATAAAAATCTCATCCTAAGATTTGAAAAGTGTACCATTGTTGATAGAATTCCTTATAACCATCCCTCAAATAATCTTCCCTTTCCCACGTTGCATCACGTTCACTACCCTGATTACTCCACATGACTTTGTAGAACTTGACCACCCGACTCCGAGTCACTCGCTCATGAGTGTCAATCACTCGAACCGGCTTTTCTTCAAAGGTCAAATCAGATTTTAACTCGATATCTCCTAATGGAACTCTCTCTTCAGGGACGCAAAGACATTTCTTCAATTGGGATACATGAAAGACATTGAAGTTAGCACTCATCTTAGGAGGTAATTGAACCTTGTATGCCACTTTACCACTTTGTCCAATGATTTCAAACGGACCAACATATCTCGGCGCAAGCTTTCGCTTCACACCAAAGCGTTGGACACTTTTCATAGGTGAGACTTTCAGATAAATGAAGTCTCCAAATTCGAACTCAATAGGTTTTCTACGTCGATCAGCATAACTTTTCTGCCTAGCTTGAGCTATGGCCATGTGGGTTTGGATAGTATGGACTTGTTCCTCGGCTTCTTGAACAAAATCAATTCCATAATATCTCCTTTCACCGGCTTCTACCCAGTTCAACGGGGTTCTACACTTCCGGCCATACAAAGCTTCAAACGGTGCCATCTTTATGCTCTCTTGATAACTATTATTGTATGAGAATTCAGCTAGGGTAACCATTTTTCCCATGAGCCCTTAGCCGAGATGACACATGCTCTCAACATATCTTCTAAGATTTGATTCACTCGTTCAGTTTGCCCATTGGTTTGCGGATGATAGGCAGAACTTCTTACTAGCTTAGTTCCTAATAATCCGTGCAAGTGCTCCCAAAAATGAGCAGTGAACTGTGGTCCTCTATCTGAGACAATAGTACAAGGGATCCCATGAAGTTGGACTATCTGGTTGAAGTACAACTCTGCATAGTCGGTTGGACAAAAGTCTATGTGGACAGGAATGAAGTGTGCCGACTTGGTCAGTCGGTCAACAATCACCCAAATGGAGTTAAAATTCCTCTAAGTAGTAGGGAGTCCAACTATAAAATCCATACTTATCTCCTCCCATTTCCAACCTGGGATAGAGAGTGGCTGAAGTAATCCAGCTTTCATGTGTACAGCCTTGACTCGACAACAAGTATCACACCTAGCCACATAAGCGGCTATCTCTTTCTTCATTTTGGTCCATCAAAATCGAGGCTTCAAATCATGATACATTTTACTACTACCAGGATGAATAGATAATTTAGAGGAATGAGCTTCAGATATGATTTGATTTCTAAGCTCTCTATCCTTCAGAACTACCAACCTATCCTTGAACCATAACACGCCTTCCTCATCTACTCGAAAATGTTTGGTTTCTTGCTCTTTCATCTTGCGCTTGATGTGAAACACACCTGCATCTGTCTTCTATAGCTCGATAATTCGACTCTATAGAGTACAACTGATAGTGATGTTGTGAAGGACTGTAGGATAAAGGAGCTTTGATAAATGGACATCACTCTCAATCAATGAGTGGCAATGAGACTTTCTGCTTAAGGCATCCGTGACGACGTTTGCCATGCCAGGGTGATAGTGCACTTGGAGGTTATAATCCTTGATCAACTCGAGCCATCTTCTCTGACGCATATTTAACTCTGGTTGAGTGAAGATGTACTTGAGACTTTTTTGATCAGTGTAGATGTTGCACACATTGCCAAGTAGATAATGTCTCCAGGCCTTCAAAGCATGAACAACTACAGCGAGTTCCAAGTCATGCGTGGGATAATTCACTTCATGCTTCCAAAGTTGGCGAGAGGTATAAGCAATGACTCTATCCTCTTGCATAAGAACACCTCCTAACCCAATACCTGATGCATCATAGAACACATCAAAAGGTTTCTCGATATCCGGTTGTGCCAAAACCGGAGCCGATGTTAGAAGAGTTCGCAGGGTATGGAAAGCCGTATCACACTTGGAAGTCCAGACAAACTTCATGTCTTTTTGCAACAATCGAGTCATAGGCTTGGCTATTTTAGAGAAATCCGGGATGAAGCAACGATAATAGCTAGCCAACCCCAGAAAACTCCAAACCTCATGCACCGAGATTGGAGCCTTCCAGTTCAACACTTCTTGCACCTTGGTGGGATCCACCATAATTCCACCATCGGACAACACGTGTCCAAGAAAAGGTACCTCACGAAGCTAGAATTCACATTTGCTGAACTTTGCATACAGCTAGTGTTCCCGCAATCTAGTGAGAACCACCCGTAAATGTTCAACATAATCTTCTTCATTCTCAGAATAGATCAGGATATCATCTATAAATACCACCACAAATTTGTCCAACTTGGGCATAAACACTAAATTCATCAGATACATAAAATGTGCGGGAGCATTGGTCAATCCAAAAGACATAACAAGGTACTCATACAGACCATATCTTGTAGAGAATGCAGTTTTTGGGACATCCTTAGGCTGAATTTTGATTTGATGATACCCAGATCTCAAATCAATCTTGGAAAAGACTTTTGCTTTAGACAACTGATCAAACAATATATCGATGCGTGGCAGAGGGTACTTATTCTTGATTGTAACTGCATTCAAGGGTCTATAATCTACACACATGTGTAGAGATTGATCCTTCTTCACAAAGATGGCTGGGCACCCCCACAGAGATTAACTAGGGCGGATAAGGCCTTTCTTTAGCAGTTCATTCAACTGGGTCTTAAGTTCGGCTAGTTCATTAGGAGGCATTCTATATGGCCTTCTAGAGATGGGAGCTGTACTAGGAAGCAACTCTATCTTGAATTCTACTTCTCGATCCAGGGGCAATCTAGGCAAATCATCAGGGAAAACATCCGGAAAGTCACACACGATAGGGATATTTGCCAAAGACATTGCTTGCACTGCATTGGTCGTGCAAGAAAGATTGATGTCCCTGGATAACTGTACTAGAAAACCCTCCTGATTACCAGGATCTCTGACCATAACTACCCTAGTCGATGTATCAATAAGCACTCCATGACGGCTCATCCAGTTCATTCCCAATATCATATCGATACCTAGCCTCGATAAAACTACCAGATCAACCTGATAACTTCACCCCTCTATCTCAAATTGTATGTCCCCAACTACCAACTTGGTTGGGATAATACCACTGGCAGCCCTAATACAATAACCCTCACCCTCAACAGTATATGTTTTCTGCATAAACTTGGATGCAAATGATGGACTAATGAAGGATTGCGAAGCACCTGAATCAAATAGTACAACTGCGGGGTGTTGGTCAATTAGAAACTTACCAGCAGTCACTACCTCTCCTGAAGGAATCTCAGTAATATTAGTGTGGTTCACTTGTCCCTGATGGCCACCTTGGTAATTATTCTTCTTAGGGTAAGGGCACTCCCTTGCCTAGTGGCCTGTCTTGTTGCAGTTCCAGCACGGCATGTTGCTTGGTGGAGCCCTAGAACTGCCCTGACTGGTAATGCCCTTGGGAAGAGCAAGCAACTGTAAATGCCTTGCGAAACCCAGTCTTGGCGGGATTCTTCTTCTGCGGTGGGCGAAACTTGGCGGCTGACGCTGGAGGACGGAATGGAGCCCTTTGTGCGATGGGAGCCTTAGATTGTGAGGCGCCCACCTCATAGGCCCTCTTACGACTTTTTGAAGCAGCATACACAGCATTGTTGTTCTCTTGCAATAAAACATCACTCACAAACTCATTAAAATGAGCGCACTTGCAATTTCCCATGGTCTTCATCAGTTTGGGGCTAAGTCCCCGCTTGAAGCTTGCAATCTTCTTGGCATCGGTATCCACAAACTCGGTAGCATACCTTGCAAGGTTGTTGAAAGCTTGTAGGTATTCATTCAGGCTCTTGTTCCCCTGAGTCAGCTTCATGAACTCTATATGCTTGATCACCATGAGCCCAGGAGGAATGTAATTTCCCCTGACAGCAGACTTGAACTGATCCCAAGTGATTTGGGCATTAGCAGGCATAGTGGACCGATGATGACTCCACCAAATGCCAGCTGGCCCATGCAGTTGGTGCGATGCGTACTCAGTTTTTAGCACTTCAGTCAAGCGGAGCAAACGGAACTTCTGCTCGAGAGTATTCAACCACTCATTAGCTTGTAGAGGCTCCTCAGCCTCCTTGAAGATTGGGGGTTTCATGTCAAGGAAATCCTTGAAATCACTGTATTGATTTGGATCCGGTCCTTGGCGTGGACCATGGCCATCATGATTCACAATCATACGGAGGGCCTCGGCCATAGTGCGCTGTCCTTCCGCAAGCATTGCTATCAATTCCATGGGTGTGGGTGGTGGTGGCGGTGGCAGATCATCATCATCACCTGCACCGGTGGAACGAGTACGAGGCATCTGCACAATGCGCAACCAATAATTATTGATGATGTCAGCACATTGGAGAGGAACAATATAATCGTGCCAAACTGAATTTACTGACGAGAATGAAAACTTCATACAATAAACAGAGGCAATAATTCATTCTCCAATCACCACATCATCAAGTAGATTACTAGTGCCATACATAGTGCATTCCAACATGACAAGTTTTAACTTAACCATTACGATACGCATACCGAAGGGAGCAAATTAAAGTACATTACATGCCGAGTTCAATTAAAAGGTACATCCAACATCGGTCTTCGTACTTAAGTTCATTACATCACTGACTACAAAAGCTTAACTAGTGAGACTTGCTAATGAACTACTCGTCGAAGTGATCGCTGTCCACATCGGAGACACCTTGGACTTCTTCTAGGTCTTCCTCTTCTTCGTCATCTGCCGGCTTAGCTGCATTGTCATCCATCTACACGTCCTCTTCTTCCTCATCGGCCTCAATCACTTGAGGTCCACCCACATTTGGATACCTTGGTATGGGGCGAGGAATAGGAAATAGACGATTGTGCAGCTGATGGTGCTCAACCTGAAGCTCTTCAAGCTGTTCTTGTAGTGCTTACTCTCTTTGAAAGGCATTGTGGTTGGCCAAAATCCAACCCCAACGTCTTTCTTCTGCTAACTCTAAAGCGGCATCCCGGTGACGTGTCACACGATCCAACTCTTGTGCAGCCTCATCTCTCTCAATAGTGAGGTTCATCAGCTGATTATGAAGCTCGTCTCTCTTGCGTGCGGTTTGACCCCACCGTTACAGACGATAATTTGCAATATCGCAAATCTCCTCAACTTCTTGCTAAGCTCTCCCACATGCATCCGCCCTACGGCGATACTTGCGAGCATGCAACCTGAACCTATGCTGGGCTTCCATTGCCTTGCTAGCTTCATCTAGTGCACTTGAAAGGGTGTTTTGCCTGACTCGACAAAGCTTCAAGACTGCCATCATAGCACTCATTTCAGCGTTGTCGCTCTGCACACATTCGCCATGGCCTCAAACCAAGGCCTGACCAACGTCCTGAGTCCACTCAGCCTTGGTAGGAGACACTCGGGGAATGGATGAAGTAGGTCCACCCACTAACTCATCCCTGAAGCTCTGTGCTATATCCATTAGCACATCAAGGGCAGCAACCTGAGCGGCTTCCCATGGACTACGTCCATCAGTCTCAATGCTCCACCCATGCCACAACTGTCTTGAGGGGTTTTGCGGCACCACAAAGGTCACGACGTACCAGGGTACACCTCCTAATGGTACCACCTGCCTCCACATGTAGCTAGGTGCCTCTGGGTACCCGACTGAACTGAGCACCCTCCAGAGCAAAGTGGGAGTATCGAACTGGTCCAAAAAGGTGCTACTACCAGTAGGAAACACGGGCGTGGCCATCTGTATCAAAAAGGGATGCAATTCACGTGAGAGGGTTACTTTGCTGAGAGATTGTACTTTATACTTGGGATAAGTAATTATAAGGGAGGGGTAATGCAATATGAATGACATGAGTGAATATGATGCATGCGCGTTCCGTACGTCCTCACAAACCTATGAACATTTAAGCTTTAGCGGAATATACGGTGGCATACATACGTTCTCTCAATTAGCGGTAACTAGTCGATCTACACGGTGCGTTGTTAGCGTACCTGCAGAAAACTTCATTGCAGCCCAACCCAATAAGGTATAATGCTAATTACACAAGCAGTACTAAGATACTCTCCATATATACATCCCCCGATATATATACTTCGATATCCAAACTACCCGACAAATGTACCCACAATTGAGTACCTTCATATATACATGTATGAAACATGTAAATACTCCAGTAGCCACAACTAGCTCTCCCCTAGACCGATGGTTGGACGGTCATGCTCTCACAACTCACTCTTACCTTAGCGTAGAGGCAATTGATCTATACATTACCATTCAAACGAATGGCATCCATGCAATATCACGCCGCATGGACGATGAAATAGAAACAATCAATTTCCCCGAATTTAGTAATTATATATAGGCCACCTAGAAGTCCTTAAGTGGGCTATAAAGGATGCGATCACCAGTATACCATAAAAATTTTGATTTTTGAACACTTATATATAACTATAAGTTGGAAAACCGTTTTTACAACAAAAGCTTTTGTTTTAAATAGCCATAAGACATGTTTAATGTTGAATCTAGCTCTGATGCCAGCTGTCATAGAACCGACCAATTTATAAGAGCACAAGTACAAAAACAATCGCCGAAACGATCAAATTCTCGAACTTGAGCCCATATAAACCCGGTAGTCAACCAAAATCTCGAAGGATTTCAAACCAACTTGCATACAACTAAGATCACAGTAATTCAACATAACATATCGTACGTTACAACATTTTGCAGACATTCGCAAATAGATTACATCATCACAGAGTCATCGTTATTACAAAACAAGTCTTGTAAACATGCGGAAGCAAAAAGTTTAACTCACACACCAAGTTCAAATACACATACTGGTTTGCTGATCACGGCCCGCAAAAGCATTCAGATAAGAGAACAGAGATCATGCCCATGATCTAGTCTTCGTCACCCGCCGGGTGGAGACAATACTTACAGAATCCCTGATATAGAAGGGCATCTGCAACAAGAGGGAATAAACCCTAAGTACAGGAATGTACTCAGCTAGACTTACCCGTCGAAAACCGAACAAATGACACCAAGGATTATGCATAGCTTAATGTAGTGGAGCTGGCTGACACTTTCTTTTTGTAGAAACGCATAAGTAATATGATCAACTCTTAACCTGACTAGCAGTGACTTTTTAGCCATTAACCTGTCATCTATATTAGCACCTGTACTAAGCAATCATTTTATTAGGGTGCAAACATTAATAACCATATCAGGTATTCATCGTGGCAACCTTATCATCATCATCCATTTAACCATATCGTTAAATTAATTGAATCTACATTGCCGCTGCTCACTCAAGTTCTCACTATCCGGGAGAGACGGTGATTCGAATCGATTCCTATCCAGCTGGAGGGGTATTCCTAAACACAAACCCTGCTTCCCCCGTCAGGGTTGCAAACAAGTCACCTTTGGTACGATTCAGGAGTCGCAAGTCCGAACAAATCGACATTCTCAGAGAACCACTCTGCCAAGGTTGTTCGGGACTCTAACCCGCCTTGGACTTATGCCAATGGCTCTCCGTACATCCTTACTACCTCTAGAATGCACGCCACTGCTCGCGTCCCCAGCCTGAGTCGAGCTACTAGGCTTCGCGGTCAGAATGACTTATCCAGCCAGCTAAGTGTTAGGCTGCGTTCAACATGACATGAGGACGTACAGTGTATTGGTCCTTAAACGACTTAGATGGAGTCACTATGTTCAAACCTACACAAGACCCCGTCCGGTCTTAATTCATTATTCACATGGTTCTTTTCCACGATAGCAAAAATAGCCAATCGTGATCCACCTCATCCTAAAACTCGTAGGTGATAGGAAATCAACTGACTTCTACCGCACTAAGCATGGCTAAGCATTTAACCCGTCCTAAACTTAAATAGGATTCCAGTGCGATATCAGGACAAGGAAGAATATATAATGCAGCAATTGGTTCCAACCAATTCCTATACGTAATGCATCATCAACAATAAAAGATACTCAATGTATTTGTAAAAACATGGGAGGCTTAATATGCTCTGGGGCTTGCCTTTTAGGAATGAGGAAGGCTGGTGGTTAGGGCACTCGGGCAATTCCTCCGCGGCGACTGCTTCGTCGGCTTCCTACACCTCGGGCTCCTCCTCCTGGTTGGCTCTCTCGAACTCCAGTAACATCACTCCCTCCGACACACCTATTGCATGAATGCGCAAGATAAATATCATGGATGCACATGAACGAATGTCAGGGATGCTCGGGGAATGCGCATATTCGCTGTAGTTTGCATATTCCAATTTAAGCCCTATTCAAATCACTTTACTTACCAAGTTTATACAACCTAATGTATAATTGCTCATCTTCAGTTAATGACCTAGCACCTGCACCTAAGCATATTCTCAAGTTAGGCTAACCCCTAAACAATCAACGAGAACATAGCACAAGCATGCACTCAAGCATTTGTATTTCAACAAAATGGAGACTATGTAGTGGTACAGTAAACTAGCCATAACTGGAGATTTATAATTCCAAATGACATGCAACAAGACAATCTGGAAAGCTTATGAAATTATCTACAATTCATTTTCAGACCTCAAAGCATGATTCAAACCTTTATCAGGTCGAATTCATCGATCAACAGAACTCTATCCTCACAAGGCAGAGAGTAAGCAAAAACTGGAACCTAACTTTAAATAGCTGTAGTTTCTAAACTACTAGGCCAAATGCCCTCAAATTTTGACAGGAGCTAGATACATAAATTATCTACAACTCTTGTATTCATCTCATTCACAGAAAACTAAAATATCATGGGGAACTTTCTAAAGTCCCTAGATCTGTCCAGAGGGACATAATGCAAACGAATAATTAATAACTTAAGATGTAAACATATAATTGGACAAAACTAAATCTACTCACATGTCACACATATCACAAGGACACCAGAAAGTAGGGTGTTCATCACCAAAACATTTCCTCTAATACCTTTCTTAATTTATTTAATTAATTAGAGGAAATAGTAAACATATATGAAAACAGCTGTAGTTTTTAAACTACTAGGCCAAATGCCCTCAAATTTTGACAGGAGCTAGATACATAAATTATCTACAACTTTTGTATTCATCTCATTCACAGAAAACCAAAATATCGTGGGGAACTTTCTAAAGTCCCCAGATCTGTCCAGAGGGACATAATGCAAATGAATAATTAATAACTTAAGATGTAAACATATAATTGGACAAAACTAAATCTACTCACATGTCACACATATCACAAGGACACCAGAAAGTAGGGTGTTCATCACCAAAACATTTCCTCTAATACCTTTCTTAATTTATTTAATTAATTAGAGGAAATAGTAAACATATATGAAAACCACCCCATTAAATCTACAATAATTACAGTAGACACTACATGCCCTAAGTAGACTACCATAAAAATTTCACACCATTTGAGTAAGTATAACAACCTACACCAAAATGGTAAGGCAGAATGGCTCAAAATGGCATAATTAGGAAACCTTAGTGAAAAGTGTCAAGCAACAGATTTCATTTTTTTCCTAGCATCCTTAAGGTACTAAGATACTACCTACCAAGTTTCATGGCCATAGGATCCCTAGAAATTTTACAAAAATTCACACAAGTATCTACTAATGATAAAAGGAAAATCTATAACTCAAAAACTACACATGCAATGACTCCCAAATTTTAACCAGAGCTCAAAATTTCATAATTTTTGGATCACAGAAGCTCAAGATATGATTTAAACAAGTTTGCATGCATTCAAAAACACATTTAAAGTTTCAATTTAATTCTTCCATAAACTCTACTACAAGTGCTCATATTATATTTTTCTTAAATACTGCCCTTCACTATGAGTCTAACAAAATTGGAATCATAGTATTTAGATCTACACATTTGAAGATACAAAAATCTCAAATCAGCATTCAAAACTGCATTTTGAAACTAGCCCTATGAATGCACAGCCACTGCCGTGTGGGACCCGGGTGTCAGCCGACCCCACCCGTCAGCGAGACGAAAACAGAGGAGGCGGCTTTGACGGCGTGGCAATGGTGGAACTCGTCGACGGCGACTCCTCCGGCGACACCGAGGACACCTACACGATCTATGTGATGCGGGGAATCAATTGGTGCTAGTGGCGCGGCCTACGACCTAGCGGAGGTGGCACGTCGCCGGTGATGGTGGCACAACAGAGCTCCAGTGCGAGCTACCGGTGATGGCAACCCATGGCCGATTCAACCGAGCATGGTGTGAGCTACCTAAAGTCGCCACGGTGCTAACACGGCAAAGAAACGGGGACGGGACGATTCCTAGCTACCCCGGCCACAGCGGCCTCATCTCCGGCGAGGGCACGCCCATGGCGGTGACGGCAGAAATGGTCACTGTGACCTTACCAAAGCACGAATGGCGCAGCTAGCAGGTGGAGAAGGTAGAGGAGGACACGGCGGAGCTATGGTGAAGACGGAGTTCGCGTTTTTGTGGTGGTTCACGAGCTCGGCGATGGCGAAGCTCACTCGGCAGCAATGGCGGGCGCTGAGCTCGGTCGCTGCTTGCGGTGGAGGCGACAAAATGAAAAATTGGAGTGACGAGCAGGTCAGGCAGGCGCGTGTGAGTGTTCAAGTCATGGCCTGCGACGCCAGAATGGCCGTGGCGCGTGGCCAGCGTGATCAGACGGCCGGCGATGAGTGTCACCCATGCGTCGGATGTTTTCTGAAAATGGTCAGCACTGTAGCTCACCATTCAGTGAAAATGATCAGCCTGATAGCCATGTTTGATAGTGTTTGATTTCTTAAACCGTGATGAATTAGTGCAAGCAATGTACATGAAAGTTGTAGAGCTATAGTAGGGCTACAACTTTGATTTAGAAATCAACAGCTAAATCACAATGGATCACGAGTTATGTCAAGCCAAAGTTGGCCCATTCAAACTGAAATTACATTTAGGACTTAGCAAAATTTTCAAGTGTTGAATCAGCTTTCAATTCTGACTTGTGGGTCCTTTTTGAACATGTTGTGCACATTTTCATGACTTGGCTTCTAAACAAAGTTTGTTCCTTATAAAATTTGCTACAACTTTGTTTTAGGTTGCTTAGACATGCAAACATCCTAAGCTACACTTTTTAAATAGTCAAACCAAAGGGTTCATGGGTCAAATTTGGTCAAACCATGACTTGGGAACCTAATTAGTCAAAGTGATCAACATGAACAATGTTCCAAAAGACATTTTATGTGTAACTAAGTCACTTACAAGAGTTTTTAGCCACACCATACATTGGTCATACAAGAGTCAAACAAGGTATGTACTGAAACAATGAAAAACACATGAAATGTTACAACTATTTCATAGTCATGTTTCACTTGTTTCCTAATATTGTTGCATAGTAATAACTAACTTTGTTTCACTAAGTGAGTGGCACATGTTGCACTTAAGTGTTGCACACTTTACATTTCATAAAGGAAACAACACACAAGAAACATAACGATACGTTACAATGTTTCAAAGACATGTTTCATGTGATATAAGCTTGTGAATGAATGAATGATGCTCATGTCCATGAAATGCTAGTGCAAATGTGGAAGGCAAACACCTAGGGTGTTACACTTTTTGAGGTGACTGAGGACCCACAGCAGGATCAGCAGTACTCCTAGGACAACTTTGAAGAAGGCAAGTGTACCAAAGGCCCCTTGTACCTATGAATTATTACGCTTCATATTCATGCATGTGTCTATTTTGATATACCTTTAAGGACTTTACCTAGATGAATTCTTGTACCACACATCCTTGTTACCTAGGGTTTGGGTATGCATTTTGGATAGATGTGTCTGTGTTTTGGTCTGGCGGGTCCTCAACCGACTAGTGAAAGTGTACTGTGTGCCCCTAATCCCGGATGGTGATGCAAAGAGACACAAGGTTTATACTGGTTCAGGCAATAGGTGCCCTACGTCCAGTCTGAGAGAGCGATCTTGTATTCCTTGCACCGAGGTGCTTGTAGTAGGGGCTTACAAGCTGAGTGAGAGAGGGTGCTAGTCCTAGGTCTCTGTGTAGAGTGGCGTGGGTTGCTTGAGATGTTGATCTCTTGCAAGGAGAGAGCATGTGTATTACAGAGCATTGTGTGTTGCTTGCATGTGTGAGTCTCCTACCTAGAAGCAACCCTGATCACTCCCTTTTATAGTTGAAGGAAGGCACAGGGGCGGTACATGGATTTGTTACGTGGCATTTTGTGAGCAGAGGCGGTATATCCAAGCCCTGTAGCTCATCACTGTGGCGGCATGGTTGGTAGAGCGGGCTTATCCTTGGTGCACTGGAGCGACACGCCGGTCACGCCTGATCTTGTGCGATAGGGGAGCTCCTGTGGCTTGACGCAGGGCATGGTGCATACTGTGAACGATGTGCCGGTCCCAGAGTGCTGACAATGTGGAGAGCCGAGGCCCAGTCGGTGCAGAGGCTGAACCATTGTGGGGGGGCTCAGAGGGTGCGAGTCCTGGGGCTATAGGAGCGCAGAAGCGGATAGCCGAGACTCGGAGGGAGCAGTTGGTCTTGTGCGCTGATTCCGAGGCTACAAGGACCCAGACTTAACTTTCCACACTGCGCTGTTCTTGGAGCAGGGGTTAGGCAGCACAGTGCAGCATGGGTGTCAGACGTGGGCATAGTGCCGAGCATAGTGGCCATTAACCTCTGCCCCGTCCTATCCCAGACGACATAACATCGATGTGATTCCTGTCTCGTCGGCCACTTCACTGTATCATGCTACCTTTTGACTGACGTCGTGGGAGTGGTTGGACGCGTTGGTTGGACATGACGTCCTATCAGAGAAGTCGGTCAAGGTGGCGGTGATGGGGTTGATGCCGAGCTGGCCTTGAGCGAGTTGGTAACTGAGTGCTCGTCTGAGGCCTCGTGACACGGGGCGTCGGGCGAATTGGAGAATCGGTACCTCGTCCGAGGCCTTGTGGCACGGGGCCTCGGCGAGGCAGAGAATCGGTACCTCGTCCGAGGCCTTGTGGCACAGAGCCTCGGGCGAGGTGCAGAATCGGTACCTCATCCAAGGCCTCGTGGTTTCATTCTAGGCCGAGCCCGCTTTGGGTGAGCCCGGATATTGTTCGAGGTGGGCTGGGTTGTCCAGCCAGGCCTCGGATATGGTGGGGATTCACCGGTGGTTGTCTCTTGGCTTCGATATTTACAAGGTCTAAGCGATTTTTTTGGTTCTTGCTTAGGGGACCCCTTTTTATGGTACTCGACAGTAGCCCCCGAGCCTCGGGGAGGGTGTGAGCGCTCTCCCTGAGGTTTTGATGAGACTTGGCTCGCGGCAGCTCCTAGCGGGATGGTGTTTCATACTCGAGGCTTCGGTGGGTGTGCACGAGCGCACCCACCGGGTGTAGCCCATGAGGCCCTAGAGGAGTGGATTTATTCTTCTAGGGGCTTTTCTCATGTTGAGTGAGGGGTTTTATCGTGTTTACCGAGCCCCCGAGTGTGAGTTCGGGTCGCTGGGCCTCGGCTTGGTTGCAGGAAGAGCCCCTGAGCCTCTGCTCGGAGCAAGAGGGCGATCAGGAGTTTCCCTATCTTTTTTGTATGGCCCTTGCGCATCCTTTTTATTCGGAAGGAGGGCGCTTATCACGTTTGCTGAGCCCCCGAGTGTGAGTTCGGGTCGCTGAGCCTCGGCTTGGTTGTAGGAAGAGCCCCCGAGCCTCTGCTTGGAGCAAGAGGGCGATCAGGAGTTTCCCTATCTTTTTTGTGTGGCCCTCGTGCATCCTTTTCATTCAAAAGGAGGGGTGGAGTATGCCAGGCTACCCTTAGTGGGTGAGCAGTGATACCTCCGGTGAGCTGTTACCGGGTAAGTCCGAGTGGAGGCCCATGCCTGTAACACCTCGGGTGTTTAAATACTAAAACCTGACATGTCATCATATGCATTGCAAGGCATTTGGCATTTGGTGAAAACTTTGAGATGCATACACTAAAACAAGTTTATATTTATGTGGTATGTGTTGAATTGTATTGTTTGACTCAAGTTCAAAGTTTGTTTGGATTTTGAATTTTTGAGAAAACCCTGATTTTCAGCATTTAAACCCTACCCTGAAAACTCATTTCAAAATCTAAGCATATTTTGGGGTTGAGCCCAAAAGGAAAAGTGTAGAGCATGACAAGTTATACAAAGTTTGTTTTTGGAGTTTTCAAAGTTGTTATGAAAAATTTGGAGTAATTCAAAAAGGCGTAATTCGTTAAATATTCCCTATTTGAATTCAAAAGTTCATTTCAAAATGTAAACCGAATTAGGGGTTGGTTATAAAAGCAAAGTTGTAGAACTTTTGATTTTGAACAACTTTTATTTTTGGAGATTTTTGAGCTGTTATACAAATTTGGGAGTAATTTGAATTTGACATGAATGGCAATTCTGTAATTACTGTGAACAGTGTTCACCGCTCTCGCTACACCGCCAGCGACCTTCGGTTTGCTTCCAGGCGCGTCGTGGCCATCCGTGGCGTCACGCTGGCGTGGGGAAAGACTCTATCGTGGCTTCCTTGAGCTTCTAAGCCACGATATAAGTACTGAGACGCCGTCGTCATCATTTTTCTTCCTCCTCTGTTTTCTCCCGCCGCCGCAGTCTTACTCCATTGAGCTTTTGCCGTCGCCATAGCACCCTCCAATCCTCGGTAATGCTTGCCATAGCTCCGCTGATTCCTTGTGTGCTCAGCCGAACCATCCTTGACGCTTGACTCCGCCGAGAACTCGCTGACCACGCTCTTCTTCCTCGCGGCCGGCAACATCTCTGTCGTGGCTGCGCCGTCGTGGCCAGCGCTCTACGGTGAGCCTCTGACCTTGTGAAGCCTTGTTTCAGCTTCTTCGTGATGCTGTGGTGCTTCGTGTCTGGTTGATTGACCGTTTTGTCCACCACAGTAGCCGGAACATCGCCGTCGTCGTGGCTTGCTCCGCCGTGGTTGTTGTGAACATTAACCAGCTCCTCCGTTGATCATCCAGCTCGGCTCTTGACTCCAACTCGTTTGGGGTGAGCTGTTGGTGCTTCCTGGGCCCTCTATTTAAGCTTTACAAGTCTCACGTTGTCAGCATAGTGCCGCAGCGCCGTCGTGGCCGCCATGATCGGCAAAGTGCTCGGTCCAGGCAGTAATCGGTCGCGTTTGTGCCACAAATCGATGCGCCGTGATGTAGTGATCATGTTAGTACCTTCGCCGTCGCTGTTGGTCTCGCCATCGGCGAGGAATCACCGGTCAGCACGCGTGTCGCCGGAGTCAAAGTCAGAGGTTGAAGATGACAAGTGGGGTCGGGTTGTCAGTGACTCAACGTTCAAATGGATTTTTTCTATTCTTAGATTTGAATGAATAGTGATGTAATTTGTTATTTTTGTGTAGATTTATTTAGAGCTCCATAAATTATGAAAATTTTTGTGTGACTTCTCTGTGATGTATAATATTTAAGAAAAATATGAAATAATGTTTTCAGTACTTTTTGAATGTAATGAAAATTGCTCAATTAATTAATAAATGGATTTCTAGGATTTTTCTAGGCTTATTTATTTATCCAACAATTATGAAAATTGTTTTGCCACTTAGTTATCATGTGATGAACATTTACAAAAATTTTGAGGTCATTTGGAACAAGTTGATTTATTTCATAATTCTTAATTAAATAATTAATTCGTAAAGCAAATAGTAACTTTTAATGATTTAAGTTTTGATTGAATTTTTGATTGAGTGATGTCCTTGGGTCATTAGTTGGTAATGATCTTTGGCAATTGATGTAAGTAGTACAAAAAAGATTTGGTTAGTTTGACTTGTAATTGTACCACGAAGGAAAGTTGTATTCAAATTGTTTATTTTTGCATCCATCATCGAGCATCATGTTTCGTATTCCGCATCATGTTAAACATGGCATTGTTACTGCATGTAGTGAACGAAGGTGAACACGTGGTAGTTAATCAAGTTGCAGAGGAGGTTAATCTGTCTGTTGAGGTCGGATCAAATACTTGTGAAACGTCGCAGGAACCGGACTTTTTCGTCAACGAAGGCAAGCCCCGAATGCATACAACCCTCCCTTGCGTTTTACAAATTAATTTCGCTTTTGCTCTTCTATACCGCATTAAGTGATTAGGAGTCAAGTGGAAACCTAATTGGTGCATTACCAACCTTGTTTTTCCATATCTACTATGATTACCTGTTTTATTCGTAAATGACTAGTTATGCTTAGTCATGCTAAGTTGGGTGATTATTTGTCACTTGCGAGTTTTAAATGGATCTTTGGTTACTTATGTTATCATGAAATATGAGAATGTGAAGTAATAAATTGAGATCGGGCGGACTCGGTGTATGGGAGCCACAAGAAATGGAGATCTTGTGAGCAGGTTCTTTCCACCTGTGTCGATTAAGACACGTCCATTGTTGAATTGCATGAGGTGAGAATTTGTAGTACTAACCACATACTCTGGTAAGCCTTAACTTAGCAATTCTAGTACAAGAATGGCTATTCATGCACTAGGAGTGGAGATATGGCGGGAATAGCGTGTACCCTCGTGGCCATGGGCTGGATTGGTGGAGTACTATGTTCTCGGGTGGCGCGGACCCGTTCTTGTTTAGAGGATCCGAGGGTAGGTTGGTATATGTAGGCTGGGGACCTGCATATGTCGTGTGGTCTGGAATCCCTAGCTGGGTTTATAATCGGTTCGAATCATCGTTGCTCCTCGGTTATGGAGACTCAACTCACTGTTCATCATCGTAGTATTAATAACTGGAACTTGAGGCTGGTTGAGAAAGTGTTGGATATGAAGTTTCATGATCTCCATACGGATCATGTCAGCTTTGTATATGATTTTATGAAGTTATAAATGTCGAATTAAAGAATTTTTATTAAAGAGCTTTTATGCAAAATAACTTTGATTATTGCTAAAGCCATACCTTGAATCCCTGAGCCTGCATTCCTGAGTTTATCAGTTCTTATTTCGGTTAAGTCTTGTTGAGTACTTTTGTACTCAGGGTTCGTTGACCCTTGTTGTAGGTGAGCCTCATGAGCAGATCTATTTTGGATCGTGCTGCATGACTATTGTTCGATCTGACGATGAGAAGTAAATGTGTGGTCCTTGGGTAGGACAGTTTTATTTTGGGTGTTTGTTTATGTTAATTATGCCACTCCACTACTATTATGGTTTGTAATAATCATCGAACTTAGTCTGTAAGGTTTGAAACTACTGGTTTGTAAACTAAGTTATCGTAAGACTTCCGCTATTTTACTCTGGTGTAGATATTTGAATAAATATTGTAATACTACAATGACTCTATAATGTGATCCTGCTCAGAAATCGTGGATGATTCGGGGTTCCCCGAGGACACCCGACAGTCTTCTTAAGTTAACGGAAACATATGCATAAATGTCAAAGGTCTTCGGACAGTGACAGATGCATGTGGGCCCTATAATTTAGGAGGTTCTGCCACAGAATGGTATCAGAGCGATCGTTACAAGGTTTTTGTTATATTGTTTTACAAAAACTTCAAAATGAATTGGGATGACTAAATTTAACTTGATAATTTGGTCCAAATTGCTTTTAACTTATCTTATTTCTTTCTCACCATTCCTTATTTGATTAAAAAGGTTTTGTGTGGTGGAGTAGTAATCTTACTATGCCCTATATAAAAACAAATGTTGTTTATGTGTATTATAAACTTTGTTGATTTTGTTCGTAAGAACGATTCATGCATCACGATTAATTCCCTAGTTACTTCCTTCACCTCTGAGTCTAGAGTTGAGTAGTGAGTCTGGTTTTAGTAATGTAATCCATCTTAGCTGCTCTTTAGACTTTGATCAAATGGTCTTACTTGGATTAAATTGGCTTTCTACAGTATGGCTCGTACCAAGATGACGCCTCGTAAGTCCATTGGACCCAAAGGAGTTCCTCGTCACCAACTTGCCCCTAGAAATGATGGTGCTAGCAGTAGCAGCTCTAGGCCTAATCCCCAAGTAGAGATACAGAGGATTTCTACAGAGTTAGCACAAGCTACTAGAGATAGGGCTTTGGATGCTATACAGGTAGGAGAATTACAGGATCAATTGAGGCGTCTCACCACCGCGAACAGGAACTGCGAAAGCATGTTAGTTCGTACATTGGAGGGAAGGAATGAAGCTTGGCATAGGGAAAATGTAGCTAGAGCTAGAACTCATGAGCTAGAATTCTATGTAGAAGATTTAGAAGAACATAATACTTATCTGCATGAGGAAGTTCATAGGCTTAGCAATCTACTAAATCCAAATCATGAGCCCCAAGCTGATGCAATGGACCCTGGTGTCATCCTTGCCGATGATGATGAATCGGAAGAGGAAGAAGAAGAAGATCCTGAAGAATTAGTAATGATCAATGAAAGTGATGATGAAGGCGGTAATAATTCCAGAATGGATACCGAGCCTGAAGTTTGAAGTAATCAAGGAAAGGAGTAGAGTTGTATAATAGTTAGTTCTAGTTAAGTATGTAGTCTTGTTCTGGTACTTGCGGGTTGGTGTTTATATTAGTAAACTCTATGTAATGTGTCTGGAGTAAGCTTTGGTGCAATTCAATAAAGACTTGTGAATAAAGTTTGGTTTGTTATGAGTAGATGCGTCGTACGCGGGGTTCATATATTCTTGGAACTTCATAAGATGAGGATAGTATTCTAGATCTACCACCAGTTCCAACAAATCTGGCTAATGCTATAACCGCACTTGTCAATGTGACGGCCGAAAATTCTTGTTTGCTTCATGAGATAGCTCAAAGTAATCAGAATCTGATGCACGGAAACCGTGGTCACCACCATAACAGATAGGAGGCTACATATGTTGATTTTACAGACACAAGACCACCGGTGTTCACCAAGGCAGATGAACCATTGGAGGCTGATGACTGGCTTCAAACCATAGAGCAAAAATTTGATCTCATTCCATGCATGGAGTATCAGAAACCTGCGTTTGCCGCCCAGCAACTTAGAGGAGCAGCAAGTGCTTGGTGGGCAAACTTAGTGGCTATGTAACCAGCTAGCATTCCAATAACCTGGGCTGAGTTCCATACTGTCTTCAGAGCCCATTATATCCCTGAAGGAGTTATGGCTATGAAGCTAGATGAATTCCTTGCTTTGAAGCAAGGAGATCAAATAGTGATGCAGTATGTGGGAAGATTCAATCACCTGTCACGATATGCATCCGAACATGTTAATACTGATGCCAAGAAGAAAAGGTGGTTTATGAGAGGCCTAAATACCAAGCTGCAAACAATGATGACAACTTGTACTAATGTTACTTATCATGAGACAGTAAATATTGCAATTGCTTCAGAGTCAAAGTATCGGCAGCATAAGGAGCTCAAAAAGAAAAAGAGTATACCATCTAGATCCTTTGGGGGAAATCAGAAGAGGCAGAGGGTGATTTATCATCCAGTACATTATAATCGTCCTCCTTATCGTCCACCGTAGTCTCAAGCCGGGCAACAGTCAAATGTCCGTCCTGCTATAACCTACCCGAATTCATAGTCGACCAATGCTCCTAGTGGCAATGCTCCAACGTCCCAGGGTCACAACTATCCATGTTACAATTGTGGAAGGACTAGTCATTTCTCTAGGGAATGTCCATATCCCAAGCAGGCTAATCAAAATTATCAGAAGGCCCCTGCCAATCAACAATAGGGTCAGGCACCAAACAAGAACCCCAATCAGAATGCTCAGAAGGGCAAAGATGAGAGGAAGATAGGACGGGTGTTCTATATTCAAGCTAGAGAAATTCCAAAAGGGGAACCAGTGATGATGGGTATGTTTCCTATTGCCAATCACCCTGCAATTATACTTTTTGATTCTGGCGCATCGCATTCATTCATCAATAGAACATTTGTGGTAAAGCATGAAATTTCAATTGGGGCAACAAAGGAAAGTTTCTTTATACAGTCGCCCGGGGGATGTTTGTGTACTAAGAAAATGGTATACCAGGTACCCGTAAACCTGGGTGGGCATATTTTTCCCACTACCATGATTATCCTTAAGGATCAGGATATAGATGTAATCTTGGGAATGAATTGGATGTATTAGCATAAGGCTGTTATAGATGCTTTGAATAGGACATTAAGGGTGAGTTTGCCTAATAGTAATTCTCAACTTCTCATCCAACTTCCAACCTTAAGAAGATCAGTGGGCAAGGTTTGTGCAACTGTTGTCAAAGAGATTAGAGATATCCCGGTAGTGTGTGAATTTCCGGATGTGTTTCCTGAAGATTTACTTGGTCTACCGCTTGATAGGGATGTTCAGTTTAACATAGAGTTGCAACCTAGAATAGCTCCGATTTCTCAAGTGCCCCATTCGATAGGGGTCGGCTAGCGGTCTAGAGATGCACTCCAAAAGTACTAGAGGGCTTCTCTAGTGGGTCCTAGAGCCATTCGATTGGCCCCGGGGGCTCAGTGCCTCCTTACGGTGGGATCCCATTCAGAGACCTTCCTATCGGTCTTGGACACGACTTAGGGCATCCTAAGCAATTGCTTGCTTAGGCCTCAGCCATGTACGGGCTCGCCCATAGTCATCCCTGACTCTGTTTGCCCTGGGGCAGCTGTTGAGACCCTCAGGGGCCCAACCTTCAAACCCCTGGACCATAACGGGCTCGGTGCCCAGTTCCTTAGTCTGAAAGGAATCAGGTCGGGGATATTCCCTTCCCATCGGCTGACGACGGTGGGTGCACCTTTTGAGGCAGTTCCTCGGGGAGACGGAATGACACCTACTGTTGCTATGGTCGAATATGACATGATGTCTACGGATGGGACGTTACTATGTGCGCGTGGTTAATAAGAAGGTGGATGCGTGGGTGGTTTGGTTAGATCCGGATTAACTAAGCTAGATCTGAGGGAAACTTCCCCGGTTTTGTTGCCCATCCGTTTCGCCCTCTTCCCTCCCTCATAAATATGTGATGAGCCGCACCCCACCCCTCCTTACCTTTTCTGCCTGTGTTCGCCCTTTCTGCCCTCGAGCGGTTGCTAAGAACAGAGGAAGAGAGCGCCGGGGAGAAAAAGGGAGAAGGGGGAGGAAAGGAGAGAGAGAGGGATAGCGAGAGCACGCCTTACCACCGTAGCCATATTCTCCACCGCACCCATGGTTGATGGTGCTGTTGTCCTCCAGGCGGATCCTTGGGGTTCGTCTGACGTGTCCGCGGCGATGCTGCAGTCGCTCATCGACGATGGTCTCCTCCACCCGGTCACTGACCCCAACAGACCGGAGTGGATTGCTCCGGGGAATGAGCTGGAGCCGAGGCCACACGATGGCTACATCGTGAGCTTCATGGCCTTCCACAAGCGTGGCCTCAGCTTGCCGGCGGACCAGTTCATGCGGGCGCTCCCGCATTATTACAGCGTGGAGCTCCACAACTTCAACCCCAACTCCATCATGTAGGCAGCCATCTTCGTCGCTGTCTATGAGGGGTACCTAGGCATCGCCCCCCACTAGGAGTTGTGGCTCCACTTCTTTTGGGCAGGGCTCAATAGCAAGCCGGCGGGCACGACGGGCACACGGAAGGCGTTGAGGGCCGGCGACTACACTCTCCAAGTGCGCCAAGACAGGCAGTCCTTCTACATCCTGGCCTAGCTCACATTGTCCAACTGCCACTGGTACAACAGTTGGTTCTACCTCCGCAATGACGACGGCGGGCTTCCCCCTATACCGGGCGGGTTGTGGAGAGCCAGCCAGAGAGGTCGAGGTATGGAGTCCCGTTGGCTGATCAGCCCAAGCTGCAGCCGCTCCTGAAGGCGCTGGAGAGGCTGCATAGCCACGGCCTTATGGCGGCCATGGTCATGGCGGCCTTCCACCGCCGAAGGGTGCTGCCGCTGATGGCTTAGTGGCAACGCCTGTTCGAGATGACACCAGGTGAGCCAATCGACGGCATCCGGTTGTCTGCCACCGCCATTTCCGACGAGGAGATTTTGTGTCGAGTGAGAGAGACGGTGGAGGGGTGGTAGAGGAGCGACGATCTGACCCCGTTCCTAATGCACCCATCACGGGGGTACATCTCTCTGGTGAGTCCCGCGTCGCTGTGGCCTCCGAGGCCTCCTTGCTCCTTACATTTTCAATTTGTTCCCTTATTTGCGTTTGCCATTCCTGTAGGGGATGAGGGATGTGTGAGCCTCCCCACTGCCCGTTCCTAAGGATGCAGAGCAGTGAGTAGAGAACAGAGAGCACGTCGAGGCATACAAGGAGCGGAAGGACGCCGAGGAGGCAAGACGCAAGAGGAAGAGCCTTGAGCGCGATGAGCTGGAGAAACATCGCCGGCAATAGAGGCATGATGGTCTCCCAGAGGAGCCATCTCCATCATCATCGTCGATGGATGCTTCGAGCGATGACAATGAGAGCGAGGAGGGGCGGGGTCCCCTGGACCATCTCCCTGCATTAGAGAGATGGCGCCCTAGGCGTCGACAAGCGACCTGGCATCGACAAGCGACCTGGCATCTCCAGGAGGAGGAGGAGAGGGTGCCTCGGGGCTGGCGATCGCCCGCCCCAGGGCTGAGGCCGACACGCCCGAGACATGGGCATCGGGGAAATGCGCCGTCAGCTCGATGGGCTAAAGGGCGGAGGTGGAGCGGGCGACGACGGGGGCGACCCAACCGACTCTGCAGAGGGCCGAGGAGGCGTTGGAGCCTGGCAAGGGTCGGCCGGTACTGGTGGACACGGGGGTCGTGCCACCGCCGCCACCACCGCCATTGCTGAGGACGAGGGACGTGGTGTGGAAGCTATTGTGTCCCCGTTCGAGGTAAGTGTTTTGTTTGTGGAGTTTACAGCATCTCCCACTCGTTCTTTGGTCATAAGCTGACCTCGTGAGTGTTATGTCTTTAGTCGGAAGCATCAGGCAGAAGCGCCCGCCCTGGCGCCATGTAAGGCGCTCAAGGTGAGCACCAGCTCCACCGCCCGATGGGTGGTGGACACGTAGGCTGCCATTCAGCGTGGCACGACATCGGCCAGGGCTAACCCGAAGGAGCCGGTCGCCCAAGGAGAGGCTATGGAGGTGGCCACGAAGCAGGCGGGGGAGGAGGCGCCTACGCCCTGTGAGGCCAGGGCCCATGAGTTAGATGAAGCCGAGGCGCCTTCAGTTGCTGAGGCCACCAAGGGTGAGGCCGAGGCCCTTAGGACCTCCAAGGCTGAGGTGGCGGAGGCCAGGGCTTCTAGGGCTTTTGAAGATGAGGTGGCAGACACCGGGGCTCCTAGGACCACCGAGGCCGAGGTAGTGAAGGCTGGAGCTCCTGGGACCACCGAGGCCGAGGCGGTGGAGGCCGGCTTGGGCGCAGCGAAGCCGGTGGCCTAGGATTCAGAGATGGAGGTGGGGCAAGCTTCGGTACTACCCCCTATCCAAGACCAGCCGCCATCACAGGAGAGCGCCCGGGAGGTGGAGGTTCATTCAATCCCCTTTGGTGATACTTTCTGGAGGAAGGAGGTGGTGGACGCCAAGGCGGCCAGCACCGTGAAGCAGCTAGCTCTGACTTCTAGCGAGGGGAGCTCGGCCCTCGTCCGGGTACAACCCAAGCTCTATGGGTGGGATAGGCCACGTGTCTTGTGGCGGAGCCAGGATGACCCTGAGGGGGAACCTCTGTTCGCCCTCAAGGACGTGGACGAGGGGAGGCGCTGGGGCTCCTTCGAGCAATTCCACCAGCTAGCGGAGCGGTCGCTATGGACAGCGCTGTCCATCGTGGCTGACGACCTGCCCGGCGTTGCCCAGGTACGTGCCTTCTTTTCTTGTGCTATGTCATCTTTTTCTTGAGTTTTCTCGTAGTGCCTGACGTTTGTTCTGCCTATCCAGGAGCTCGAGGCCCGGTCCCTCAAGAAATCAATGTTCCTCCGGTGGGAGAGGGACGTCTAGGACCAGCTCCGGTAGCAGAAGGACCTGCTCACCAATGCTAATGAGCTTCTGTCAGCATGGAGCGTGGAGGTGGAGGACCTCTGCCTTTGCTGTGCTGACATGAAGGCCAAGGTAGTCACGGCTCGGGAGTAGGCCACCCCTTTGGCGGTGTGGATCAAGGAGCTAGAGGAGGAGCTGACCCGGGTGGCCGGTGAGTGGGACACCTTTAGGTCTCGGGCCGAACAAGAGGCAGCCTCTACCAAGGCTGTCGCTGAGCAGCTAGAGGCAGAGCAGGGCGCGCACCTGCTGATGAAAGGTGCCCTAGCGGAGGCTGTCAAGGTGGCTGAGGCATCCTGGGTTGAGGCCTTAGCCTGGAAGGAAAAGGCCGAGGATGAGTCCTGATGAGCCGCACCCCTTGTTTTATTTGTTTTTCTTGTGTTTAACCCCTAACTCCCCAATGTGACGTAGAGCTAGAGAGGGAGGCTTCTAGGGCGACCGAGGCCTCTCAGGTCAAGGTCCAAAACTGGAGGGAGAAGGCCGAGGGTGAGGTCATAGGCTTGCGCCCCTATTTGGCTTGTTCTCTTTTGTGCTTAACCCCATCCCTCTTGTCTTGGTGTAGGGTTGAAGAAGGAGGCCTCCCGGGCAGCTGAGGCCTCCGTCGCAGTGCAGGCGGTGCTCGAGGCTGAGATCCGGGAGCATAGCGCGCTACGGAGCACTACCCGTACCACCTGCAAGGCCCTGGAGGCTGGGGGGGTCGAGTCGGGCAGCTTCCTTGGGAGCCGCTTGATCACATTGAGCGGCCAAGTCCACGAGCGGCTCTAGGGGGTGCTGCATACGGGCGTCAAGCGCGCCCTAGCCATCGTCTCCTCACACTATGCCGGCATCGACCTCGAGGCCGTCAACGATGGTTACGTCATGGCTAAGGATGATGAGAAGGCCAAGGAGGAGGTCATGAAGCTGGTGGAGGTGGCTGAGGCCTTTGGCATGGCACTGGCCAAGTTGTTCGAAGAGGAGGTGGTTCCTCCTACGATGACCGCCGACGCTGGTGACCTAGAGTTTTGACCTAGGCCAAAGGGGCCATGTAAATAGATTAGGACTTACATCATTGTACCATGATGCTTGTGGCCATTGAGGCCTTTTAAAGTACTCATGTGTATATGCTTTTTAATCATTTTTATTGTATTTCCGAGCCTCTACCCTCTGTCTTGTCTTTGAACATATTTCTTGCAAAAAACTTCCTCGAAGCCTAAGCTGCCCTTTGGGCAAAAGGTGGTGAGGGAGTTGCCGTAGCCAAGAGGCGTAGGTCGTCTCATGGCTTGGCCAGCCTTTTGGCCCTAAGATAGACTTTCGGTCCTTAGTTTTTTTACAATCAATTTGTCAGAGTACACGAGAGAGTTCGGCGTAGAAATTTTCTCGAAAAATGACTAAAAACGGTATTTGGGACTTAGGGGGGGTCCCCCTTCTAGCCCCCGAGGGAGGCTCAGTTCTGCAGAGGTAGAGCCGAGTCTTGTTCGAGCCCCGCGGTGGGCACCTCTACAGAGGTAGAGCCGAGTCTCCCTTATAGCGTCATTGTAACGCCGATCCCCCATCGATGGGCTCAGGGGGGTTTCTTGAAAAATTAGAACGACTAAAGAACGCTTCTTTATTGTATTTCGAGAAATAATGTATACAATGCTTGGGAATTTAAGGGTAGAAGCGACGTAGCTATTCTATGTTCCAAGCGTTGGTGAGGATTTCGCCCTTCTCATTGGCTAGCTTGTAGGTCCCAGGCTTTAGCACTTGGGCGACGATGTACGGCCCTTCCCATGGCGGGGTCAGCTTGTGGCGGCCCTTGTTGCTCTGCCTCAGTCTCAGCACCAGGTCGCCCACTTTTAGGTCTCGGCTTTGAATGCGTCGGGCTTGATAGCATTGTAGGGCTTGCTGGTACTTGGCCGAGTGTAGCAACACAACGTCCTGGGCTTCCTCTAGTTGGTCGAGGGCGTCCTCACGGGCAGTGCGGTTGCTTTGCTCATTGTAGACCTGTAGCCTCGAGGAACCGTACTCCAAGTTAGTGGGGAGGATGGCCTCGACCAGGAAGAACGGTGTGAACCCCATGGCTCGGCTCGGAGTGTTCCTCAGGCTCTAGATGACCGACGGTAGTTTGGCAAGCCATTTCTTGCCAAATTTCTTCAACCGGTTGTATATTCTTGGCTTGAGGCCCTGTAGGATCATGTCGTTGGCACATTCTACTTGGCCGTTTGTCCTAGGGTGTCCTATGGCTGACTAGGCCACACGGATGTGGTGGTCGTCGTAGAACATCAGGAACTTGTGGCCAGTGAATTGTGTCCCATTGTCAGTGATGATGGTGTTTGGAACCCCAAACCTGTGGATGATATCAGTGAAGAACAGCACCGCTTGCTCGGATTTGATTCGAGTGATCAGACGAGCCTCGATCCACTTGGAGAACTTGTCAATAGCTACCAGCAAATGGGTATAGCCCCCGAGGGCCTTCTATAGAGGCCCAACCATGTCCAGCCCCCACATGACGAATGGCCATGTAATGGGGATGGTTTGGAGGGCTTGGGCCGGGAGGTGCGTCTGCCACGCATAGTACTGGCATCCCTCACAGGAGCGTACTAGCTTGGTGGCGTCAGCAACCACCATTGGCCAGTAGAACCCTTGGTGGAAGGTGTTTCCAACGAGCGTCTGAGGCACTACATGGTGCCCGTAGGCTCCTGCGTGCAAGTCCCAAAGTAGGGCTTGGCCTGCCTCGGTGGTGATGCACTGTTGGAGGACGCCAGATGGGCTTCACCTGTACAACTCACCGTTGCCGAGGACGTAAGTTTTGGCTCATCGCGCAAGCTGTCGGGCTTCGGTCCTGTCTATAGGAAGCTCTCTTCGAACGAGGCAATCAAGGAACAGGACCCGCCAGTCCATGCCCTAGTCGGCCTTAGGAGGCTCCGCGTTGATTTCCATGGCCTCGGCCTCGGCCACAGGGGTCTCAGTGATAGAGGGGGCCCTGGGCCCTGCGGTGGGCTCGATCAGTGGGCCCTCTTCTGCTATCGAGGTGTAGTCAATGGAAGGCTTGTGGAGGTCTCTGGCGAAGATGTTCGGGGGGACCGGGGCCCATGCCGACGCCATCTTTGCCAGTTCGTCCGCGGCCTCGTTGAATTTTTGCGCAATGTGGTTGAGTTCGAGGCCTTTAAACTTGTCTTCTAGGTGACGTACCATCTTGTAGTACGCCTCCATTTTGGGGTCATGGCAGCTCGACTCCTTCATCACTTGATCGACGACGAGCTACGAATCGCCCCGTATGTCGAGATGCTGTACTCCAAGTTCGATGGCGATCTACAAACCGTTGATGAGGGCTTCGTACTCGGCTATGTTGTTGGAGGCGGTGAAGTGGAGCCGGGTCATGTAGCGCATGTGCACTCCAAGGGGTGAGATGAAGAGCAGACCCGCGCCTGCCCCGGTCTTCATCAGGGGCCCATCAAACTACATGGTCTAGCATTCCGCCTAGATTTGAGCAGGTGGCAATTGGGTGTCGGTCCACTCAGCCACAAAATTGGCCAAGACTTGGGATTTAATTGCTTTTCAAGGTACAAAAGATAGGGTGTCCCCCATGAGTTCGACGGCCCACTTGGCTATCCTACCCGAGGCCTTCCTGGTTCTAGATTATCTCTCCCAGACGGAAAGATGACACCATGGTCACCGGGTGGGACTCAAAGTAGTGATGCAGCTTACGTCGAGCCAAGACTATGGCGTAGATCAGCTTCTGGATGTGGAGGTAGCGTGTCTTAGTCTCGGAGAGCACCTCACTGATGAAGTAAACCGGTCGTTGGATGGGTAGAGCATGCCCCTCTTCCTGCCTCTCGGCCACTACGGCCACACTGACCACTTGGGTTGTTGCGGTGACGTAGAGTAAGAGGGCCTCACCCTTGGTCGGCGGCACTAGGATGGGAGGATTGGTGAGCAGTGCCTTGAGCTTGGTGAGGGCTTCTTTGGCCTCGGGGGTCCAAGAAAAGCGTTTGGATTTTCTCAAGAGGCGGTACAAAGGCAAGCCTTTTTCACCAAGGCGTGAGATGAAGCGGCTCAGGGCCACAAGGCATCCCATAACCCTCTGCACTCCCTTGAGGTCTCGGATTGGTCCCATGTTGGTCACGGCCGAGACCTTCTCTAGGTTGGCCTCGATGCCGCGCTCCGAGACTATGAATCCTAAGAGCATGCCTCGGGGGACCCCAAAGACACACTTCTCGAGGTTGAGCTTGATGCCCTTCTCTCTGAGGCATTTGAAGGCTATCTCCAAGTCATCGACGAGATCACTGGCCTTTCTGGACTTGATCACGATGTCGTCCACGTAGGCCTCGATGGTTTGCCCGATGTGCTCGCCAAAGACCTAGGTAATGCACCGCTGGTATGTGGCCCCTACGTTTCTGAGGCCGAATGGTGTGGTCACATAGCAGTACATGCTGAATGGGGTGATGAAAGAAGTTGCGAGCTGGTCAGATTCTTTCATCTTGATTTGATGGTAACTGGACTATGCATCAAGGAAAGATAGGGTTTCGTATCCCGTAGTGGAGTCAATGATTTGGTCGATTCGAGGTAATGGGAAAGGGACTTTTGGACATGCTTTATTCAAACTGGTGTAGTCTACACACATCCTCCACTTCCCATTTTTCTTCTTAACTAATATGGGATTAGCTAACCACTCTGGATGGGACACTTCCTTGATGAATTCGGCCGCCAGAAGCTTCTGCACCTCCTCGCCGATGGCCCTGCGCTTTTCCTTGTCGAATCAGTGTAGGCGTTGCTTCACTGGTCTGGAGTCAGTTCGGATGTCCAAGGCGTGCTCAGTGACCTCCCTCGGTATGCCCAACATGTCCGAGGGGCTCCACATGAATACATTGGCATTCGCGCGGAGAAAGTCGATGAGCACGGCTTCCTATTTACTATCGAGGGTGGCGCTGATCCTCAGCGCTCGGTCGTTGGAGTAGGTGGGGTCGACTGGGACGAGCTTGACGGCCTCTGTGGGCTCAAAAGTCCTAGCACGACGCTTGGAGTCAGGCGCCTCACTACCAAGTTGGTCGAGGTTGACGATGAGGGTCTCAGCCTCCACGAGAGCCTCGGCGTACTCGATGCATTCGACGTCGTAGTCGTATGCATGCTCGTACGTGGATGCAACAGTGATGACGCCGTTGGGGCCCGGCATCTTGAGCTTAAGGTAGGTGTAGTTGGGGATCGCCATGAACTTGGCGTAGCACGTGTGTCCTAGGATGGCATGATAGGTCCCCTTGAACCCAACCACCTCGAAGGTGTAGACCTCCTTGCAGCAGTTGGAGGGAGTGCCGAAGCAGACGGGCAAGTCGATGCGCCCGAGGGGTTGCGTGCATTTCCCTAGCATGATGCCGTGGAAGGGCACGGCATTACCTCAGAGCCATGACTGGTTGAGCTCTAGAAGCTCTAGGGTGTTGGCGTAGAGGATGTTGAGACTGCTGCCTCCGTCCATCAACACCTTGGTGAGCCGGGTGTTGCCAATGATTGGGTCGATGACAAGTGGGTACTGCCTAGGGTTTGGGACATAATCGGGGTGGTCATCCCGATCGAAGATGATCACCTCCCGAGATCAGTCGAGGTACCGGGGAGTGGCCACCTCAACCGAGAAGACCTCCTGGCGCTCCTTCTTTCACTAACACGCCATGAGGCATGCTGAGGGCCCACCAAAGATCATGAAGGCATTGTGCACTTCGGGGAACCCGTCGTCCTTGTCGTTGTCCCTATCGCCGGTGCCCTTCTTCTTAGCATCATCGTTGGGGAGCCCGGGCTTGGTGTAGTAACACCGGAGCATGGTGCACTCTTTGAGGGTGTCCTTCACCGGGCCCTAGTGGTAAGAGCAGGGCTTCTTAAGCATGTCGTCGAAGAGCCCGGGACCTCTGGCGGGGCCTCGGGGATTCTTGCGATCTACGGCCATGACTAGATCAGCCTCGAGGACCTCCTGCTTCCCCTGGCGACCCTTTTTCTTTTTCTTGGGGAGGTGGGGGGCCGAGGCCCCGGGGGCCTCGTCCCTCCGCTTCCCCTTGGCATCATTGTTGGGGAAGATGGCCCCGACAGCCTCTTCGCTCGAGGCGAAGTTGGTGGCGATGTCGAGGAGCACGACCGCCGTGGTTGGTACGTTCCGGCCTAACTCTCAGACCAGGTCTCGGCAGGAGGTGCCGGAGAGGAACGCCTGGACAATTTCTGAGTTGCCAACGCTGGGCAACTCGGTGCATTGCTTGGAGAAGCGTTGGATGAAGTCTCAGAGTGACTCGTCCGGCCTTTGGCGACAATTCTTGAGGTCCCAAGAATTCCCGGGGCGCATGTATGTGTCCTAGAAATTCCCGACGAACACTTTTACCAAGTCGCGCCAGTTGTTGATCTGCAAGGGTGGGAGGTGTTCGAGCCAGGCTCACGCCGAGTCTGACAGGAACAAGGGGAGGTTGTGGATGATGAGCAGGACATCATCCGTGCCACCTAGCTGACAAGCCAGGCGGTAATCGGCCAGCCACAACTCGGGGTTGGTCTCGCTGCTATACTTTGAGAGGTTGGCCGGTTGCCAAAACTAGGCCGAGAAGTGGGCGCCGTGGATGGCCTTGCTAAAGACTCGAGGGTCAGGTGGCCTAGGAGAAGGACTGCGGTCGTCCCCACTGTCGTAGGGACCACCTCGGTGCGGGTGGTAGCCTCGAGCGGGCCCATCATTGTCGTGGCGCCGTCGCCTGCTGACCACATCGTGGTTGCCTTGCGCCTCGCATCGGTCGTAGAGGCAGTCGTGCACCGAGGGGGCCTTGTTGGCTGTCAGTGCCCGAGTAGGCTCGGGATGAACCGAGGCCTCTCTATCCTACCGAGGCGGTGCCATGGGTAGTTTCGAGGTGCCCCCGCGTCGTCGAGAGGTGGAACTTTTAGCCTACTGTACCATGGCGGTCTCGAGGAGGTCTCGGAGCTCACCGTGGACCCGTCGTCCCTCCGCGGTGGAGGGCTCGGGCATTGTCCGGAGTAGCATCGCTGCTGCCACGATGTTCTGGCTAGCACGATTGAAGATAGGGGGTTGCTCGCCCCCTTCTTCGTTGTTGATGCGGTGGTTGACGTCGCAAGCCCTCCGCTGGGCTGCTCCACCATCACCGTGACCCCGCTGCTCTTGCTTGAGAGTGTCTCAGAGCTACTACAGAAGGAGTCGGTCTTGTTCAACCTTAGCCTGAAGCTCATGGAGCTGCTCTAGGTCTAGGTGTCGAAGTTCCTCAGGGGTAGGGTTCTCATTCCGTGCTGCTGGGGGCTCGACGCGTGGAGGTGTGGGGTCGCCTGCCCCCTCGCGGGGCAGGAAGCGACTACATGCCCCTTTGTCCTCATCGCTCACGCTCGGCATCCCGAGCTCGACGTTGAAGCACTCACAAGTGGGATCGTAAGTGTCTTCATCATTGGAGTCGGAGTAGCCGAAGCAGTAGTCGCTCGTGGCCATGAAGCAGTGCATGGCTTTAGGATCACGAAGCCCGGAGAAGTCCGCTCCAGCCCACGCCTCGTCCTCCTCCGATGAGTCAGCGTGGGTGTGGGTCGGGGTTGTGGCGATGAGGTCGAGGGCAAAATGTTGGTACGCGGCGGCATTGCCCAACCCGAAGGGTTGTGAGGCTCCTTGGGTACCAAGTGGGGCACCACCTAGCTGAGACATGCCGATCTCGTCCTACGCCCAATCGTCCCACTGGTCGTGCTGTCTGTGGAAGTCCGGGGGGTCGTCATCGTCGTCATCGTCGTCCTCAGTTGCAGGGTCCTTCCCAGTGCTATGATGTGGTGGTGTACACACCGCAGAAGTGACACCTGTCATCGGCTGAGAAGAGCCGGCTGGTGTCCTCAAAGAGGCTGAAGACGTGCCACCCGACCACGCCAGGAGTGGCGGTTCCTCATAAGGAGTGTCTATGCAGCTCAGCTTCTAAGCTAGCTTCATGTAGGTCTTCCTCACCTTCTGCATAAATAGACATTAAAGTTAGTGCATTTCCCAAACGCATATACACTAAAGAAATATTTTCGGAATGGACAAATTTATGTTTACCTCCACAAAAGCCGCGAGAACGTCTGGCCCCTGTCCTCTAGACTCGTGAAGCCGAAACACTACTTCGTTGGACATCCTTGACAATTGTGTCACCTGGGTACAGAAACACGGTTGGACAGTTTTAGTAAACATACTTAATACTAAAAGGATAACAAATTGTACCATTCAAGTATCTTACCACGTATCTTTGAAGCGGGGCTCTCTGTAGCTTTGTGTCCTCCCTAGTGGCAACGTCGTACATATCTTCGATGACATCTTCCTCTAAGTCCTCGTCAATCATCTCCTCAGTGTACGGGGGCTTGATATGTGTCCTCGTAGACCTATGAAGACACCGCAGGTACTCATCGAATGTGTGCTGGTCGTGTGGAGGACCCGCATGGACCAGCTGTCGTACCCTGTTCTGCCACAAATGGATGTGCATGTTGTGTGTCACGCGCCAATCCTTGGTTTTGTACCTCTTCCTGTGGTCATACCTGCAACAAAACGATGTTAGTTGTACCACGCACACCTCTAAATTGTAGCTTTGTTATTAATCGATAACACACCCGTGCAATCCTTGGTTGGTGGAGTAAAGCGGTGGTGGGCAGCCTGTCATTCTTTCAAACTGTCTGCAGACCCTGATGGATAAGTGAATCTCGACCAGATGGAAGAAAATAAGAGGGACATCGCAGCGATACTCGTCTGACTCGTCCCTAGTGACAGGATTGAGATAGTACTGGAGCTCTGGAGCATCCCAACGACACCAATACACCTGAAATTTCATAATTGAGTTAGGTTCTGATATAGTGTAGATCGAACAAGACACAAGTATGATAGTAAAGAGAGCGTAACCTGGTGCTGTGTCAGGACGTCGAGACCGTCCGTGTACTCCCTATACTTGCGCCTCGCATTCCCTCTAACTAACTCTAATTTCGTCCAAATAAACAGAGTTGTAGGGAGTGTATGATACCCGTCCCATTGCTGCATTGAACACGATAATGGATTAGCCATTAATAAACTCATCATATGTAACCATATCGAAGAATATAATGAACCGAAGTACTTACCGATAAACCAGTAATAAGTGGCCTCCCAATGGGCCATCGTTCCCAACACCAAACCTAGAGTAGATATGAGCAACCTCCAAGGTTCGCATACCCTGAGGTGCAACGACAGGCAACGCATAGCTATCGATACGTCCATGCCAGAACCGCGCTGCCCCAGTTGTACGCCGCTATGTTCTCCCACGGCTGGCGTAGTATGTCAAGGAAGATCTAGCTGATGATGTTGTCCGAGGCATCTGGGAAGAGGAGAGCACCAAGAAAGTGCTAGAGCCACACTCGAGCGAACCTGTCGATCTGAGCCTCCTCAGCCTATGGGTCCAAGTAATCAAAGCGCTCCATGATCCTGGATGATGAAACACCAGAAGTTTTTCTAAAATTTACCAAAGAACATGAGACTCGATGGCTACAGGAAAGCAATGCAAGTATTAAATAGGCTTTAATTTCTCACTTATTTTCTTAGAAGCCTCGTCGTCCGGTGGAAGAAAGCTAGTAAACTGAGCCACCAGCTCCCTCTAGTGATCGTTGTCAACTATCCCTGTCACTGGAAGTCCCTCCAACCGAAGGCCAAAAATAACCTTCACGTCCTGCATGGTCAAGGTCATCTCGCGCATAAGGTAGGTGGAACATGTGGGTCTCAGGCCTCCACCTGTTATAAGAATAGGACGACTGTTAGTTGCCTCAAATTTGTTACAAGAAAGTTTACGTACAAAGAATGCACTCGCACCTGTCTATAGCTGCAATAAGTAGTGCTGGGTCAAGGGGCAGAAGACCGTGGTTGACGACATGGACAAGCTCGAGGAAGCCGGCACGCCGTATGTACGGTGCATAACGCTCGTCCCACTATTGTGCCCTGGTGTGCGTGCGGGGCCTCAAAGTAGGCAAGGCCACCTCTGCGTCGTTGTCACTCAAGATGTGTGCTCGATGCTGGTCGTCGTACTCCACCTCAAGAATGGGGTACAACGGGTGTTGCGTGGGAGGGGCCATCCTGCTACAAATTGATAAACAAAGCGTTAGAGTATTCAAATTAACAAAATTCAAATTAACATTATGTAGCATTACAAAATTTGAACTACTTGTTATGCAATATGAAAGCACATGTATATATTCAAAGTAAAATTAACAAACATATCACGCACTAGTAACATAAACAACTTCACTAGGAATATAAACATTTGACTAAACTTCATGAAGTCATCAAAATCGACGTATCACGCACTAGTAAGTACCGACATTTGTAAACTAGTATCTATACCCAAAATCCCCAACTAAATAACTACTAAATAATAAATACCTAATCAATCCCTAAACCCAAAATCCTAACCTCAAACCTAAAAACTACCTACGTAAATCACAAATAAATTCACTAATCTAACTAACCTAAATCACTAACTATCATAAATCAATAACAATCATAAAACCCTAACTATCATATATTAGTAATTATCCTAAATCACTAATTATCCTAAAACAATAATAATCAAAATAACATGAAATCGAGAGGGAGGTACCTTAGGAGCGGGCGGCCTTGACGCGCCGGCGTTCGTGGTGCAGCCAGCGCGGGCGCTGCGCGGCAGGAGTGGTCGGGCGGGGCCGCGTGCGAGCGCTGCACGGCGGCGGGAGGCATGCGGCTGGCGGCGGGCGGGCGGGCAGGGGTGCGTGTGGGCGGGGGGCTCGCTCGCGATATTTATTCAGCTCTGCCGCACCACGGATCAGGGCGCGGCAGTGCCGCGCCAAGATCGGTGGCGCGGCAGGCCCTGCCCCGTCAGCGATCAGCGATTCTGGTCGCCGCCACGTCAGCCCTCTGCCACGCCACCATGCATGGCACGGCAGGGCAATAGGCGCGTCCAAAAGTGTTAGTTTTTTAAAAAACGACCATGTTAAATTTAAAATTAGTTTTCAAAAAATGTTAAAATAAAATAATCACAAATTACAAGGGCTGAATCCTAGAAGGGTAAAACGCCTTGTTGTGGCTGCAGCTGTAGCTGTTTTGACTCTCAGTTACACTGTTTTAGCAACGACTGCAGCTTAAATCCAGCTCAACCGAACACTCCCGAGACCTAGCACAACGTCGTGTGGCCCTGCTGCAGACATATAGTTGGACAGGGAAAAGGAAACAGAAATTATCTCTAGCAATTGTCAGCGCCCCGATTCTACAAATTACAAGACCATTTACATGGACGCATGGTTCTGTCATCTGTGCTAGTGTGCTGTATTCCCTGGGCAGCGGAGTTCCTCGTTCGACACTCGACAGTGATGCTCAATTGCTCATACCGATCAGCTGATCACTGATCAGATGTGTGCCTGAAATGGATCAGTTAGTCGTAGTATTGTGCATTGATCTTCTTGGACCGTGGTTGACTGCCCAATCCACAGGCGGCACAGGCTTTCTGCAGAAGCTCCTCGTACCGCGAGAACGGCATGCTCATGCTGCAGAAGCAGAACTGCACAACACTTGTCAGGCCACTCCCCACTCGAGAGCCGTCCGGTCATGGTCAAGAACGCATCACCGTTTCGCTGTGCACTATGGCTTTCTGCAAGCGCGAGCGCAACTGCACAAGCAGGGTACGGTAAGTGGTGTACATCTCCAAACCAAAAAAGCAAAAGCGATAAAACCAGCCGCAGCTCAAGGTTTCATTAGCTCGTAACCAAGTGAGCAGAAAACTGTTCACTTTCCTCCGAAAACAAGTCAATGCTCTCACATTACAGACTTCAGAATTCAGATCAGAGTTTCCTTGCGTCATTTTATCATTTTAAACTGTGACTACTCCTCTCTCCATCCCTAAGTCAAACTTTATTTTTTATAGAAAAATACTAAAATATATGACACAGAAAAAACATAATGAAAAATATATCTCATATTGTATTTAACTATTCTAATCTTGTGTCATAAATATTAGTTCATTTTTTTATAAAAAATAGTTAATTAAATCTAAAAAAGTTTGACTTAGAACAGCGTGAGATGTTGATTTGATTTATGGAGGGAGTAGTAGCTACGAGTAGAGATAGTCGTGTGACTGGTGTCCTGCTGTCCGCACGAGTCGCAAAGCACAAGCAGCGGATACGCCGATATTGTCCACTGTGTGCCGCCGTGTCTCCGTGGGCTAGCCTATAGCTAGAGCGCAGGCCTCGCCCGTCACGCCGTCAGGCTGTCACCACCAGCAAGCACCTCAATTCCGCAAGACCAAGAGACACATCAGTCCAACCCGTGGGGCGGCGGGCCGTCTCGCGCGCGCCGGCGCCGCGGACAGTTGCCACCCACCGATCCGTGACGGCGCAATCCATCTCCATCCATGATTCTCCACCCGGCCTCTCGGCCGATGGCTCCAAGCCTGCAAAGCAGACGCTACGCATGCGTGCGTTTCTTCTCCCTCGCCCGAGCGCATGCACGACGGCATGAGAGTCCCGTTTGGACGCATGCCGCTACCCAACCACCGCTGTCCTCCCCGCTTGGCCTTTCTCTCCCCCGGCCACGCAGACGGACACGGCGGCAAGGCTGGCACCGGAGGGCCTTTGGCGTACGCGACCTCGCCGCCGAAAGTGGGACGGCTCGGATTTATACATACACCGTTCCCGCACGCATCGGCCAGCATGTCAGTATTGTACGTGGTGTAACAGGGACACTAGGCCTGTGCCGTTTGCATCCCGATAGCGAGAGCCGAGAGCACACCATGCCGCCGCGCGCAGCTAAGCCGTCGTGGCTCAGCGACGCGCTCCTCTTCGCCGCGGGCGCCGCGGTGGCCACCGTGGCGCTGCTCGCGTTCGCCAACCCGTTCGCTCAGCCGGAGGGTTACTACGACGACGGAGCAGCCCCGTCCTCCGGCTCCGGCTCTGGCACACCATCCTTGCGTGGTGGTGGTGGTGCCGCCCGCACGTTCTACGACGACCCGGCGCTGGCGTACACCGTGGACCGGCCCATCACGGGGTGGGACGAGAAGCGCAGCCGGGTGGCTGCGCGCGCACCCGGAGTTCGCCGGTGGCGACGTGGAGCGCGTCCTCATGGTGTCCGGCTCGCAGCCGACGCCGTGCCGGTCCCCGGGCGGAGACCACACGCTGCTACGGCTGCTCAAGAACAAGGCCGACTACTGCCGGCTCCACGGCGTGCAGCTGCTGTACAACATGGCGCTGCTGCGGCCGTCCATGGACCGGTACTGGGCCAAGATACCGGTGATCCGTGCCGCCATGGTCGCGCACCCGGAGGCGGAGTGGGTGTGGTGGGTCGACTCCGACGCCGTGTTCACCGACATGGACTTCCGCCTCCCGCTGCGCCGGTACCGCGCCCACAACCTCGTCGTCCACGGCTGGCCGAGCCTCGTGTTCGAGGCGCAGGCCAGCTCCTGGACCAGCCTCAACGCCGGCGTGTTCCTCATCCGGAACTGCCAGTGGTCGCTCGACTTCATGGACGCGTGGGCCGCCATAGGGGCCCGACTCCCCGGACTACCAGCGCTGGGGCGCCGTGCTCAAGTCCACGTTCAAGGACAAGGTGTTCGACGAGTCGGACGACCAGTCGGCGCTCGTGTACATGCTGATGCAGAAGGGCAGCCGGCCGTGGCGGGACAAGGTGTTCCTGGAGAGCGACTACTACTTCGAGGGCTACTGGGCGGAGATCGTGGGGCGGCTCGGAAACATGACGGACCGGTACGAGGTGATGGAGCGCCGCCCGGGGGCTGCCGCGCTGCGGAGGCGGCACGCGGAGAGGGAGCACGCGGAGTACGCGGCGGCAAGGGACGCCGCCCTGGCCGGGGCCGGGCTGGCGGAGACCGGGGTGCACGGGTGGCGCCGCCCGTTCGTGACGCACTTCACGGGGTGCCAGCCGTGCAGCGGGCAGCGGAACGAGCACTACTCCGGGGACAGCTGCGACCAGGGCATACGCCGCGCGCTCAACTTCGCCGACGACCAGGTGCTGAGGGCGTACGGTTTCCGGCACGCCGGTCCGCTCAGTGACGACGTGCAGCCACTGCCTGTTCGATTACCCTGCGAAGGCAGTGACTAGCTGATCGACGTGAATTTCCGGCTGTTATTACTAGCTACCACTTGCATGCATCTCGCCTAGCCGCATACAAAACAGCTTTGCTGGCTAGTTGCTCCTTTTCTGGGTTTGATAACTTCAGACGGTGTAATTCGCTTGTTCTGGTTACAGTTTAACTAATCATGCTATAATCACAGTAGCCTTCGCTACTGATTCTCAATTAGAATACAGAACATTATAAGGTACGACACCGGTGACCGTCCTACCACGGTTCTACCGCCGTGATCGAATGCACTTCTGAAACCTGGAACCATGAACCAAACCTGGCAAAGGAGAGAACTGCTCACAAACCCGGAAGTACAACAGATAACTTGAGACTTCGAGAGGCACAATTCAACAGATGGCAACAAGTCATCAGCTTCATTGTTCAAGCAGTAGCCATAGCCACAAGTGCAGACAGTGCTTATCAGTTCGAGTAGACTAGTTCAACCACTCAGCTGAATCTGCACTTCAGCAGTTAGACATCCTAGAGGAGTTCATGCAGCACATGCTACGTTTTTTATATACACAGCATAACACGTTTATGCAGTACATCCAAAACACCAAAGGGGCAGTTTGCAGATTCCACGCTCCTTGGTCAGCAAGACAGCTGCTTCCGATTCTGGAGGCAATGAAAGCCAGTAAGAATGTTGTACAATCAGGATATATGTGTTTATTCAAATATCTGCAGCATGGGTATTACTATTATCGGTCTAGTTCCATTGGAGATTCACTTAGCAGCTTTTATGTTTGCGAGGGCAGCAAGAACCTCAGTGACTGAACCTTCGGTAGCTGACCTATTAGCCTGGAACAACAAATTTTGGTTCTGCAAGAGTTAGATGTTGCCAAAATGGTACATTCAAAATGCCAAAATACTGAAGTGCCCAGAAATAGGCTGACCTTGAGAGATGGCACTAGTGCGTAAACCTCTTCAACGGTCTCAGGCCCAATGTTTGCTATCATGCATATCTGTTGTACGCACACCACAATGGTAGAGTCAGATGAGGTTAGTGCTACACAGAAAGGAAAGGAAGAAGAAATGAGTAACAAACCTCGCCATCACTAACCCCACATTTTTTAAGAGGTCTGCAGCAACCAGTTAAGGAACTGTACTGATAAGATGTTCGTTTAATAAAATAGTATAACTCTCAAATAAGATGCAAGTTCTAATATCTCTATAGTAAAAAAAATGATTAGGATACTCAAGGGCTTGTTTCACAGAGCTTGCAGTGGTGAAATGATTTCCATCTTTTGCATACTGAAAGGCTTTGTCAAATGATCTGCAGAAGCAATAAGATAAGAGTAAACAACAAGACAAACAGCTAAGAGACTTGAACGTCACAGAGATAAAAAAGAGTAAAACAGGTTATAAACAGGAAATATTATTCTTACTCAGGAATTTTGATCTTGGGGTCCTCTGATAGTATAGCCATGTGCTCATGAATTTCTTGCAATAGTTCAGCTGCTTCACAATTCATTAGCATTCTAGAATTCGGAGGGATATCTACAAGCAAATACGCATGTGTTTGCATGAGAAGTACCAGGATTAGTTTACATGGTTCATTTAGAGATAATAATGGCTCATGGAAATCAGATTATTGCGGATTTCATAATGAATAATATACCACTTAGAACATCAAACTCCTTTTACAATTTACATAGCATTTCACTTAATCATAACATTACTATATACCACTTACAAGCTCAAAATATGTGGTGGGAGTGGACCGACAAATATATAACTAAATTGTCGAATACATTTTACTGATCAGCTCATTGTGCATACATCAACAAGCAAAAAAAGATGCTAACAACACCTACTCACTATCACCCTTTTCAAAACAGATACTTGCAAGAACCAGCTGACTGCATAAACATGATCAGTGCCTATCAATTATCAAATAGATAAATACTCCCTCTGTCCAGAAATGATCTACGTATTTTGACCAGAAAAAGTCTTTCAAAGTAGATTTTGACACAAGATTTCTCTTGTATTATAATGTCAATTGCTAAAGACTCAACATAATCTCAAAACCACTTTGAATACAAATATATCGATGCAAATTCTATGCATTAGATGTACATATAATTGAACTAATTGATGATCAAAGTTTGTAAAGTTTGACTTCCCCTGGTTAAAATGCATAGATCATTTCTGGAGTGAGGGAGTATCTGTATGCATGTCCATTAACAAGATATTAACAATACCATGCCCCATCTCTGCATGGCATAAGTATCAAGCATGTGACCAACTTAAGAGCAAGAATAACAAGATATCCAAATGGGAATGGAAAGATGATTTTTAAGCGGAAAATTCTGCAGGGAAAAAACAAAGCCAGTAATAGCTTCTTTTTTTGAGAGAGATAGAGGGTAAGAGCAATTTATCAACTGTAGGTAACAACATACAAGTGGAGGCAACAAAAACAGGACAGATTCCAAATCTTTTACAAATGACCCTCAAGTTCTTGTACAATAAATAGCTTGAATGTAAAGAAACGATGATGGTATTTGAGAAAAAATAAATAAAGATACGGCAACGGGAAAAGCACCATTGAGTTCTCATACAAACTCTCCATGACCCTAGTTCTCGAGGTGAAGAACAGAGACGAACAGAACATGGAAAAACTCCCAAGGCCGATGAGCAGCATGGGTGCTGTTTTGTGGCCCCAAAACTTTCCCTGAATGCGATGAGGTACTAAAATGCACCTAGGGAATTACCAGAACACAAAAGTGTGCTTTATTTTCCACAACATGGACTGCTATAGTTTGATACTATAATGCCCTCCAAATGAGGCTGGAAATCTTAGCCCCATCACTAATATAGTCAATTTCAGTATTAGGAAGCTTGGGAAATTAGCATCTAAATAAGCTGCATTTTGAGAATTTCGTTGAGGTGAACTGACCAAGCTCTAGCTTTAGTTCTGCATCAGACTTGGTAGGCACCGCATGTGATGAAGAACCCTTTCCACCTTTGCCACTACTGCATGCTTTTCCATTGCTTGCCTCTCCTAAAAGGGGATGGAAATATTACAGTTAATACTGGATAAGACAACATATATGAAACAAAGGCAGAAATGTAATAACAGTATAAAGGTAAATATCCAGATCTCTAGTACACAAACTTAAGTACCTTTTGAAGGGGATGGTGTTTAGTAACATTGTGTATTTGTACCTTTAGAAAAGGATGAAGCCTTTCCACCAGTTTTTAGGCTCGCCGACGAAGCCTTCCCGTTTGACTTCGAGTGAACAGGAGTCAGCTCTTCTACAAAACCTAGAAACAGGCAGCACTACATGAGTACTGCAGGTTTCAAGCATGCATCAAATTATTCATGTGCAGTAACATTCGGCTATATTATAGAGTTTATGATTTTATTCATGTAATGAGTTCCTTATTTTGCTCTTAACAAAATACTGAAGATCAAATACATGATATGTACAGTTCATTATTACCACCTGGAAGCTGATATGCACACAGCGCACCTGTCAATCATAATTCAAATGTAGTTTGTAGTAGACTTTGCAATCAAAGCGATATCAGTGTTCACACTTAAGGTGTTGGTGACTAGACAGTGAAAGTGTACAATGCAATTAGAAAAAACAAATGACAGTTAAAAAATGGTATCTATTCATGTGCCAACGATTTTTCTCCAGTAATATATCAAGTGTATGAAGCCTGCCAAGAAAACCTGATAGGCATTGCAAAGAAATGATCGTTATGATAACATGAGGTACTTTTTCCTATCCTGAATGTCCTAGAGGCCTCTTTTCATCTAACAAATGCTGTGCAAGAGAATAGCAAACATGTCTTACATGGCATGTCCCATAATGTCTGCAGCATTTCATGAGTTATAGAATGACAGACAATGTATCATTAGAATTGAATGTGCTGTTACCTTCAGAGTCAGAGTCAGAATCAGAATCTGAAAGCACAACTACAGGTCTATTGGCAGAAACCTTATGCCTTCCATTCGGTACTCGATCCATTGGGAAAACTTGTCAAGACTCCTACCACAAAGATGCACGTAAGAAGCTTCTGCTAATCAAAGCCTACATCATTCATATTGAAATTCATCACATATGCACATCAAAAGTGTATCACAGGGGCCTTAAGTTACGGAAGCTTTCCCATCAGGCATAGCCTATATACACGAGACATCTGAAATTTTAAAGCAGGAATACATACACTGTCTTGTAGTTTACTTTTCGTGTAGGATTAAAGTCTATCAATTCATGAAGTTATTCCATCAATTATAATCCTTTGAAAACTAAACCTCCAGATGAAGCAAAAGTCCCTAGTTTTTTTTCTCTGACAATGCTTAATCAGATACAGGGGGGGAAAACATCACTCTCCTCGCAGCAGGGGTGGATCCAGTAAAGGGACATGAGTGTACACATCTACACCCAATATTTTTGGCAAAAACTTCGAAGTTAGGAGGCTTGTCGAATAGCTAAATAGCTTTTGGTTAGGGTTTCGGTGCTCAGCCGCACAGCATGAAGGGAAGGGAAAAGAAGGGGTGGGAGTACCTGGTGGGTGCTCGTCGCCGGCGAAGAGACCAATGAAAGCCTCCGCACCTGGCTTAGGGCGGCGGCGGCACACCAGTCGTCGGAGAGCGAGAGTGGGGGGTGGGGGCGAGAGAGACAGACAGAGGAATGGAGCGGACGGAATGGGGGGATTCGGGCGGTGGAAGAGGGGAATGCAGCGATGGCCGGGATCGTCGGGCCCAGCGAGAGAGCACCCGACGGGCCTTCTTGTGGGCCGTTTTTTTTCCACACATTTCTTCCGAATTACTACCAGCAGTATAACGTCACGTGATAACGCCACGGCTTTATCTCGAGGATATACATGAAAACAACCGAACAATAATATTTTTTTCATAGTTCAACTTTTACACAATTGTATTTAAGCATGTATACAATCCAGGAAACACTTTTCATAAGAAGGCATAATAAAGTTATTTGTCGCACTAACCATCTAAGTTACATTCTGTTTAATTCCTTAAACATGACTTAGAAATTGAAGTGCGCTCGCTCAACTTTGACATTTCATGCATTAAGTTAATGACAAAGTCAGTGTTGACATCCTGAGGAAATTGAAGCGTGCCCAACCCTGAGTGGTCCCCTCCATTACGCCTGAAAATAATAAATTTTAGGTGAATATGCACAGTGAATAAAATGGATTTACCAACATGCCAAAAATATATAAAAAAATCAAGCACCTGCCCAACAATATATATTTATATGAGGACTGATAAAATAGTTTGAGTATACCCACGTTAATCACCAGTTTAGGATGTCTTTATAAACAATATTCTTGGTGCTCTTCCCTATAGGATCCAATTCCTCTTTTGGTTTAGCCAAAATTCTTGTTGTTGATCTTGACACTCCCCTTGATAAACCAACATAGAGTTGTCCATGCGAGAACACGGGTTCTGGAAGGTAGATCCCAACATTAGGGATGGTTTATCCCTACGATTTATTTATCGTCATGGCAAAACTTAACCGTACTGGGAATTGTTTTCTCTTGAACTTGAAAGGAAGAGAAATATCATCCGAGGGAGACAATGGGAGCCTTGGTATGAAAACCCTTTTCTGCGCATGCTGTCCACCAACGATCTCGGCATCAATTGTATTGTCTTGCAATGCTCTGATCATAAGCCTTGTTCCATTGCACAATCCGTTGTTAGGATCTAGGTTGCGGAGAAGAATCACAGGACAATTGATTTTTAGCTTCAGCTCGTGCGAGGGAGGCCATTTGGAGTTATTGAGTTCAAAAAATCAATAGGGAAGTGATTCTGAGGATCGTCAATAATAGTGTCGAAGCTTGTGGTAAACATTTTCCTCACCTAGAAACCTCTCAATCATCATTGCATTCAGTCTATCAACATGTTCATTTTTTATCGATAGAATGGCACGGGAGCTCATATAGACGGCTGATGTTGCATGTTCTACAAGTGACGGGAAACATCTTGAATGAGTTTGTTGACTAGCCACCTCCGTGTCAGTAAAACCAATCACAGTGTCATCAGGGAGGCGAATATAATCATCTCCAATCGTTTCCTCAGTTCTATTTCCAATTCAGTAGTAGGTAATTTGAAAACCAAGGGTCAGACTACGCCCTCATGCTACGTGACAATCTTATCTTCCTTATTTTCTCCCACAAATAGGATCTTTGCAATGTTGCACCAGTTACCTGTGCTCTTGTCCCACGTGTGACCACAGGAAGGACCTGTCTGAAGTCTCCACCAAATACCATGACCTTTCCTCCAAATGGCAAACCACATTCCATAATATCCTATAGGGACCTATCAAGTGTCTCGACGCACTGACGCTTGGTCATGGCAACTTCATCCTAAATAATCAAAGATGCCCTACGAAGCAACTCTGCAGTGCCACTTTGCTTCGTAAAGCTGCACATGCTGTTGTCCCCAATTTTAATTGAATTTTAAACCTTGAGTGTGCAGTGCGTCCCCCAGGCAATATCGATAGCTGGTATACCAGATGTGGCTGTTGCAATGGCTATTAATCTTTTAGACCAAACTTTAGCAAGGAGGGCCTTATATAGGAACGTCTTGCCCGTGCCTCCAGGACCATCTACGAAAAAAACTTGGCTCTTATTAACATGGACATGCTGAAGGATTTCATCAAACCCTTCACGTTGTTCCTTGTTAAGAGATTCATAAATATCTAAGTGTTCTTGGTCTATAGAGACGTTCTGTTCCTCTCTAACCTCTTTCATCATGTCATTGGAGCTTTGACCCTCATTCGCAAATAGGTGGCAAACCATAATCTCTGATATCCTTCCCCATTGAGTGAACCATATCTCGTATGTCTCTGAGCACCATTTGCCCCACTGCAGACATGTTGTTGTCACGTCTGAAGTCTTCACCGAGAGCGTCCTTATGCTTGTCCCATAGTCCTAAGTATGTTAGTGGCCTCACAGAAGACAAGAATGGTAGCAAACAACCTTTGCAAGGCACACTGACATCTAAAAAGTGGTGGCCTCAGTTCAAACAGTCATAGATTGATTTGTCTGTCTCGATAAGCCCTCTTTTCTCGCATGCTTCCCTGAAAGTGGAGTAGGTGACACCAAGCCACTGTTCTCAAATCCTCATATGATGTTGCACCTCTCACATGATTCAGTAGAACTCTTAGGAAGTATCTCTCCCTTCAGCAGGGTTTGCATAGACAATCCATCCTATCTATCCTGACTTTTGTTTTCTTATTTGCCACACTTTTTTTCCCTTTGATCCAACGGTAGTGTTCTGGGAATTCTCTATATAATATTTTTCTTGATGTCCTATCTTCGTGGTTTTTCCTGAAATACTCGGTAAGTGTGGTCCTATTAGAACCTTGGGCGATTGACAACATCCTCAAGGTTTTCCTCCTCATTGTATGTCATAGATTGCATATTAGGCAAATGTAGTTGGAGCTGCAATATAGCAGGATAGACTCTAAACATTGGGAAACCGAATATCCTATGCACAGCTTCTGGTGGAGATATGTATCTAGCATTCCTGTACTATCGTATCTCATTGATGACACCATCATCTCTATCATGTTGATCTTCATTTACCGAGAATGCTGCTTGGTCATGGCCTTTATATACGTACTTAAATAGATACTTCACTGCTTTAATGCTCGAGCATGCTTCAACATTTATGTGACAGTTGTATCTCATGAGTAGACTAGGGTTATAGGGCACCACCCACCTGTTATCTAACTCTGCTCTCCTAATCTTTACTCGACGTCCATCATCCCTTCTCCTGTATGTTGGATATGAGTCATTTCCTTGTTGGGTTGCCTCATAGAACTGTCGAGGATAGTGAAAGCGGCACTCTCCATCCACCATGCACGCGCAGTTTTTGTTTAGCACGCCACATGGTCCATGCAACATATGACTGATAACTAGATCATGCAACTCTGGGTATCTATCCTTGTCTGGTATCTCCGCTGAAATTACTCGATCATATGCATCTGGGGTTGTCAACTTACTCCCTGACTTCATGATCAACAAGAAATGCTCATGTGGTAGCCCCCTTTTTTGGAACTCGGTAACATGAACATATGCTGCAACATCACCAAAATACTTTCTCTTGATCAGAAGATCTTTTAGATCTCTCAACTTTGCCCTGTACACTCTTGCAACCAGTTCTAGCCTATCTTGTGGTTCCTGCCTAGGCTTCGAGATTGCTTGTTATCTCTTCCTAGTAGGGATTGCATGTCATGGTGATGAAGTAATCAGGCCTTCCAAAACGTTGCACAATAGCCATAGCATTAAGGAACCTTTGCTGCATGTCTCGATCGCATCCTGTGAATGATCTTGGCAGCACAATTCTCTTGCCAACCTTAGAACCCTGGGTCTCTCAGCAGAGATAACATCAACCAGTCCCTAAAATACAATTAAGTACGTACGACATTAGAAAAAGACAGTAATAGGGTTGCAAAGTTCATAAACAAATAAACAAAATAATTTGAGTGGTTACCTGGTATAGCTCTGCCCGTATAAGCTTTTGGTTCTCGGGATTAGAGTACCAATCTAGCCTCATGGACTCGATCTTTATATACATATCTACAGCCCATTGCTAGAAAAGACGTCCTCCAAATAATAAAATGTTAAAAAGTCCCCGTCTAACTTGCATCTTGAAGCAATAGTATTCTCGTGCAGTCACATATCTTGAAGATTGTGCTGCATCAGCAACTCTACTTAGCCAGTCACCTTCTTGTAGGTCATTGTCGCCTTCTTCTGCCTGATTTTCGTTATAATTATCAGCTGCAACATATATAAAAATTGTCAGATCTCTATTTTAATATATACTTACACCATAGTAGGAATATTATAGCAGAAATTATTCTACAATATAATTATTCCATAGGAGTATTATAGCACAAATAATACCTTGATAAGCACCAGTAGTGCCCTCATCCCTGTAATTAACATTAGTAGAAGCCGGGGTTACAGATGGTTGAGTGACTGGATCAGCACTGTATGGCATAAACTTGTTCCATCGTGTTTCCCCTCGTGGGTTGTATAGAGGATAAGCTAATGGGTCATAACAACCATGGTATGCTCGGATATATTGCGGACGACAATCCGTCCTTCCATATACAACCACACTCCTATCAAAACATCTCTGTGGATCGTTCCCCTCCATCCAGATAGCAGCAACTTGGGCTGCCGTTGGGGCATTGTACCTTCTCTGGTCAGGCGTGACATTTGTATTGAGTTCAATCCGATAGTCATCCAAGTTTGGAAAAGTACCATTTCTCCTAAAGTATGAACATATGGGTTATCCTACAAAATTGTAAGGATATTTCAGATGAGGTTGATATCAAGATCAGGGGACCTTTTGACTCTGTGTGACAAGGACGTCATCTTCTGATATCATAAAAGTAGAGCTGCAGATGCCGAGAGCCCGTGGCCACCTAGGCACCAGGTGATCTAGACAATGGTACAACCCGCCATGAACTTGAAATGTATAAATACCGGTCCCTACTGGAGTGTTATATCTGTGGTCAAGGGTAACCCCTAGGCTTGCGAATGCGAAATGCGAGTTGAGATATCGTATATGTTGCCTGAACATATTTTGCATCATCATGCACTTGACTTGTAAACAACCTTTTTAGCTCTTCAGGAACCTCCGGTATATGTATTTTTATTTTTCCTTTTCTACAACAAAACCTAGGTGGCTCATACTGAAACCTCATCGCACCACAGTAATGGCAGTCAGGGACATTTCTCAACCTATGTCTTTGTGGCAGGTTCTGGTAGATGAATTCATATGGATCATCCGTCACACTATGTGCTAGCCGCACCCTCTACAAGCACGCGATATGACTCATAATCAGGACCTGCATGGGAAACATTATAGTAATCATATTAGTTGCGCTGGAAACATTATATGTGATGATGTAAACATTATATAAAGACGTATATAAGCTGGTTTTTTGACATGACGTATATATTATGAAGTCGTAGTACCTCTCGGATGTAGCTGAATTATTCCATCATCATGAGCATATAAGTTTTCGTTGTGCAATCCCTGGCGGCGTTCATGTCATCTTCTTCACCGTCTTCAACAATATTTGTAGGTTCGAATAATTCACGGTCAAATTCATATTCATTGGTTTCACCTTGTACATGGTTGTGGCGTAGCCCAGGCAAATTATCATCTGCAAATTAAAATAACACCTTATTATATGCAAACTACAGTAGCTATCGAAATGTGTTACATTTCAGAGAAATTGTGTGGTTCCCGTGCTGACCTGGCATTGCTCTATGCATCTTGTAGTCCCGATTCCGTTGTAGCAAGTCCTCCTTCTTTTGTGCATCCATATTGTTATATCTTTCCCTATTTCTTAGCAGCTTATCCCTACTGGATGAACCACCTGAAGGTCACAGTATAATTTATTTAATCTGTGTACTTTCCATTTTAAAGTATTAAACAAACTTATAGTGAGGTTGGGAACAAAACTAATGTGTTGCACCTTGAGATGCACTGGCTGAGGCTCCTTTTGTGCATATAGCTAGTACCGAACGAAATGTATCTGCGCTGCCACTCCGACGTTCGTAATTATCATTTCTATGTAGCCATTCTGTGGGCTCATCTAGATGGACATTTTCATCATTCTCTATGCTCGGTGCTTGCACAATGGCAGAGAAAGCAGTTCCAAATGGTGTGTGCTCAGTTAGGGTTGATGTCGCACCTTCACATGTGAACAGAGTTTAGTCAGAGTGAATGATAGCTGAAGGTGTAAATATTAGCATCGCCGAGATACTGCACCTACTATGGGTGACGATGTTAGCTCTGTTGGAGACACAACACAGGAAGTGGTAATATTTTGGGTTGCAGCCTTTTTCCTGTGCTCGGTACTCTCGTTGTTTCCTATTAATCTCTTCCCTTTGTTCAATGGACATCTCAGCTCGACGTTTTTGTTGCGCCGCGTTCCTTTCCTCCCTTTTACGCTTGGCATTGTCTAGAGTAGCCGACATACATATAGGAAATCAGCAACATATTGCCTGAAGTATTTGATTGCACTGTTGTATACATGTCAAAAATCTAAAGCATACATGTGACGTGGTTGTTGGTGATATCGCCTAGCACAGTGCGTGTATGTTTTGGCGTAGACATTGTCAAATACCTGCTTTTGCAAATAACATTTTTATGAATTTTGATGAAAAACTTCAATTTGACGAAGCATAATTTTAGCATAAAGTTACCTTGATGTTAATTGTTCTTCAGGGCTATTCGGTAGTGCATTGTGCGCACGACCAACGTAACATGAGGTGCAGGCCGTGCGGCGAGGGTTGTCGATGCCACAGTGGTCCTACCGTCCCTAAGTCACACCGGCAGCATGAATGTTAGGATGTGTTATCAGTATATTATTATTTTAATGTCAAAATAATATAGACATCTCGCATACCAAGATGCTAATTGTGTTGAATATCGAATAATAGAAGATCAAGGGTTTACAAAAGATAATGAAATAAAACCATAAACCCTAAGGATAATGTTTATAATTTAGCAAGTAGATCAGACGCTTATAATTAGAAGAAAAGTGCTCACGTAGGCGTAGCAGATTAGCAGCCTGCTCTCTTGGTCGTTGATGGCTCTCCAACTGATGGTGGACGTTTTGGTACCTTTTAAGCATCCGCACGTGATGAGATGGCCGGCGCGGCTTCACCCAAGGGATCAGATCGAGCACTACGTCACACCAGCAGTGTGTAGGTGGCCGGAGCCGCATGGCAGCAGGAAGACTTGGCCTTCTGCTTAGCATCCGCGGCACCTGATGCCGTGGTGGCTTCACCCAGGGATTGAGCCCTTCGTCACCCAATCAGCGTGCAGGCACGGAGCAGCGGCAAAGACTCGACGACGGCTGCTTAGCTCCATCTTCTTTCTGAACCCATCTTGTGCTCTCTCAGAAGAATAGCAATGGACAATTAAAACACATCCAATTCAAGCATTCAAACAATGATTAGAACACACCAGCCGTGCGTGCGGTAATAAAATTAAATACCACTTTCAGAACTTGTAAGGATGCAAGCAAGTGACTAAAAACAATTTCACCATTAGAACAAAAAATGCTGCTATATAACTGAAGATCAAGGCTTTACAGAAAATGAAGATCTTGGGCGTCGATGGCTGCTCTGCTGCCTTCTATTCAGATGCACGTCCGCACATGATGATGGCCTGCGTGGCTACACCAGGGATCAGATCGAGCATTGCGTTCTATTCAGGATGCACGTCCGCACGTGATGATGGTCGGCGCGGCTTCACCAAAGGATCAGATGGAGCACTGCGTCACACCGGCAGCGTGTAATTTCAATTTTACCACATTCAAAATATGGATTTTATTCAGTATGCTTTCATGGGTTTGCTAGGTCCATGATACTTTGTGGAGATATCTGTTATCAGCTACTGTAAGCAAGCACCGTAGAGCTATTTACTCATCATCGCAAATTGACAAGAAAAGAAAACACGGATTAAGATTAATGTATCGTATAGACCAGGCATGAGATCAGACCTTAGCCCCTTGGACAGAAACTGCCCACGGCGGCGTCTCGCTCTTGCTCTGCTTTAGCTTCGCCGTCGAGCGGTTCCCTAAAAGGAACAAAAAAACTCAGATCAGATCAGCATTGCGTAATCAAACCAAACCAGAAATCGCACCAGAGAGATCACCCTGACCCAGCTCCTAAAGGCAAATAGCCCCCTCTTACCCTCTTCTTCTTGGCATCACGCGCGGCGGCCGCCTATGCGGGCGATGCGGGATCGCTGTTGCCCATCTCGCCTTGTGGTCAGTGGCGGCGTCAGACTGCTACGCGGCTGCCGGTCCCTATCGAAGAGCGTGCGTTGGAGAGGGCAGCGGATGGGGGAGCCAGAGGGGATGAGAGGAGAGAGCTACGGTGGATGGGTAGGGAAATGGTGGAGGCTGTGGTGTTGCACTGCTGGGTATGGGAACCACACAATTTCTCTGAAATGTAACACATTTTGGTAGGGGCTGCGGGCTTATGGCCTTGGGTGGAGGGGGAGATGCGGGCATGATCGTGATTAACGGGAATTTTTTTCTCCGCTCGTGCGTGATTTCGGGGAGGGGTTGCGGCCTTGCGGGGAAGGGTGAAAGGTCCTAATGGCTAGAGGGGGGGTGAATAGCCTAATAAAATTTCTACAACAACACTTAACAAAATAGTTAGACAATTATGAGGCGAAGCAAGTGTTGCGCTAGCCTACTCAAAATGCAAGCCATCTACCACAATTCTAGTTTAGATAGTGTCGATTCACACAAGAGCTATGACACTACCCTATGTTAGTGTGCTCTCAAAGGCTAACTAAAGAGCCACACTAACCAAGCAAGCAAGCTCTCACAACTAGCTACACTAAAGAGCTTGTCAACTAGTTTGCGGTAAAGTAAAGAGAGTGATCAAGAAGTTTATACCACCGTGTAGATGAAAGAACCAATCAATCACAAGGATGAATAACAATGAAGACTAATCACCTCGGAATCAATGATGAACACAATGATTTTTACCGAGGTTCACTTGCTTGCTGGCAAGCTAGTCCTCGTTGTGGAGATTCACTCACTTAGAGGTTCATGCGCTAATTGGCTTCACACGCCAAACCCTCAATAGGGTGCCGCACAACCAACACAAGATGAGGATCACATAAGCCATGAGCAATCCACTAGAGTACCTTTTGGCTCTCCACTAGGGAAAGGTCAAGAACCCCTCACAATCACCACGATCGGAGCCGGAGAAATCACCACCCGCCGCTCAACGATCCTTGCTGCTCGAAGCCATCTAGGTGGCGGCAACCACCAAGAGTAACAAGCGAAATTCGCAGCGAAACACGAACACCAAGTGCCTCTAGATGTAAACACTCAAGCAATGCACTTGGATTCACTCCCAATCTCACAAAGATGATGAATCAATGATAGAGATGAGTGGGGGGGCTTTGGCTAAGCTCACAAGGTTGCTATGTCAATGAAAATGGCCAAGAGAGTGAGCTTGAGCTAGCCATGGGGCTTTAAATAGAAGCCCCCATGAAATAGAGCCGTTGGCTCAATTATCGGGCTGACTGCGCGTCGACCGGACACTCCGGTCCAATCGACCGGACGCAGCACCGGACGCTCTGTTCGTGAATACCAGACATGTCCGGTAGGTCGACCGGACACGTCCAGTCTCTCCCAGACCGCCACGTGTCCAGTTCAAGACAAGGTAGCCATTGCAGCCCACACTTTCATGCAATCGGACGCTCAGACCGGATGTAGAACTACAAATGACCAGACATTGAGCCACCGAGTCCGGTCGAGTCCAGTAAGCCACCAGGGCCGTCCGGACGCGTCTGTTAGTAACTGACCGAACGCTGAGCCTCAGTGTCCGGTAGAGTACAGTAAGCATCCACGCTCGACCGGACACGTCCGGTCACACCGGACCAGACGCTGCCAGCGTCCGATCGACTGCTCTGCCGAACACTGTGTTTGCTGATTCACACCGAACGCGTCTGGTATGGCGACCGGACGCGTTCGATCGCTGAGTTCATCGCCAAATACCGGACGTGTCCGGTCACCATACCAAACATGTCCGGTCACTCTGTAACCAGCGCGGCTAACTCCTCTTCGACTCTATCTTCTTCACCCTTGCTCAAATGTGCCAACCACCAAGTGTATCACCTTGTGCACATGTGTCAGCATATTTTCACAAACATTTTTCAAGGGTGTTAGCACTCCACTAGATCCTAAATGCATATGTAATGAGTTAGAGCATCTAGTGGTACTTTGATAACCGCATTCCGATATGAGTTTCACCTCTCTTAATAGTACGGCTATCAATCTTAAATGTGATCACACTCTCTAAGTGTCTTGATCACCAAAATAAAATAGCTCCTATGGTTTATACCTTTGCCTTGAGCCTTTTGTTTTTCTCTTTCTTCTTTCTAAGTCCAAGCACTTGATCATCATCATGGTATCATCATCATTATGCTATGATCTTCATTTGCTTCATCACTTGGAGTGTGCTACCTATCTCATGATCACTTAATAAACTAGGTTAGCACTTAGGGTTTCATCAATTCACCAAAACCAAACTAGAGCTTTCAATCTCTCCCTTTTTGGTAATTGATGACAACCCTTTCACAAAGATATGAATTGAAAATCAATTGAATCCATGTTGCTTGCCCAAGCATATTTACCATGTGTAAATGGATATTGACAAGTTTCATGAACTCCAAATGGTAGCAATTGCTCCCCCTACATATGTGCTAAGAGTTTGGATTGTAGCTTGCACATATGCTTAGATAGGAAATATAGGAGTCAATGTCTACCACATGATGCTAAGGTATAAAAGATGGACCTTTGAAGCATGATACCAATCAGAGTGCACCAATATACCATCCTTAGCACCATGGTTAGCTCAATACCACTTAGAAATATTTGGAAGTGAAATAACTAGATATCCTATGCATGCTAGTTTTCATTTCATTATTCAAACCGACAACTAGCATACACCACACTAGCATGGATATTGAATTTTAAAACTTGTGCCATGCAAGCAAACATATGAAATGCATATTCAAATGCACCATACAAGTTCATGAGCTTGTTCCCCCTACTTGTGTGCTCAAAATTTTAGTTGATCCAAAATTTTAGTTGATCCCTTTCCTTTATCATATCTCTCCCTTTATGATATTTCTCCCCCTTTTTCACTATCTTTACTACTATCTTTGTTTCTCTCCCCCTTTGTCATCAATGACCATAAAGGTTCAAAATATAGATAGTATTACTTGTAGGGTCGAGATTATCAATGTCAATCAATGGGGTGAGGATCAAAGTTCCAAATTTGGTTCAAACTAGAATATATGCCAAAGATATTTAACTCGGTTTGATCCAAGGACAAGCTTCTTCACACCTCCAAATGAGGGTTATCTTGTACCATGTTGAGTTAAATGCTTAGAGCTCATTTTCTAGATTAAACACTAGGTTTACAAGCCCACAAACATGGCATATGCTATTACTAGATCAAGTCAAACATAGAAGCAATAGTGATACCATATAAACATCAAATTCATTTGATTTTCGTGAATGATCCTAATAAAATGGAGAGATGACTAGATGCACTAAACATATCCTTAGCAAGGATGTATGTCATGCCAATCAACTTTTACCTTGGATTGCTTGAAGGAGAGGCATGTCATATAAGTGGGGGTGCATCAACACATATTTGAGAAATCTAATATGTTCAACTCATTCCTTAGCTTGCAAAACCTTTTATCATCCAATGGCTTGGTGAATATATCAGCAAGTTGATCTTTGGTGCCTACACTCTCAATGCAAATGTCCCCTTTTTGTTGGTGATCTCTTATGAAATGGTGGCGGACATCAATGTGCTTTGTTCTTACATATTGAACCAGATTATTGGTTAACTTGATTGTACTCTCATTGTCACATAGCAATGGCACTTTCTTAAACTTAATTCCAAAATCACTCAAAGTGGCCTTCATCCAAAGTATTTGTGCACAACAACTACCGGTGGATATGTATTTGGCTTCGGCGGTTGATAATGCAACACTATTTTGCTTCTTTGATGACCATGAAACAAGTGATCTTCCCAACAATTGACATGTGCCTGAGGTGCTCTTCCTTTCAACCTTGCATCTCGCATAGTCCAAGTCAGAGTAACCAACTAGCTCAAACTTTGCTCCTTTGGGATACCATAAACCAATATTTGCTGTATGCTTCAAGTACCTCAATATCCTCTTTGTAGCCTTCAAATGACTTTCTCTTGGTGAGGCTTGAAATCTTGCACACATGCATACACTAAACATGACATCCGGCCTTGATACGGTCACATAGAGTAGGCTTCCAATCATAGACCGATACAATTTTTAATCCACCATATTGCCACTTGCATCACTATCCAAGTTGCCATTTGTTCCCATTGGTGTGCTAATGACTTTGCTATCAATCATGCCAAACTTCTTGATCATGTCCTTGATGTACTTGTCTTGACTCACAAATGTATCATTCTTTAATTGCTTGATTTGAAGACCAAGAAAGTAATTCAATTCTCCAATCATGGACATCTCAAACTCATTAGCCATCATCTTTCCAAACTCATCACAAATTTTTTGATTTGTTGATCCAAATATGATGTCATCAACATAGATTTGCAATACAAATAGATCTTTTCCAATCTTCTTGATGAAAAGAGTGGTGTCAACTTTGCCCATTGTGAACCCTTTAGAGAGTAGGAAATACCTCAATCTCTCATACCATGCTCTAGGTGCTTGCTTCAAGCCATACAATGCCTTCTTCAACTTGTACACATGGTTGGGCTTCTTATCATCTTCAAAACCGAGAGGTCACTCAACATATACTTCTTCATTGATATAGCCATTGAGAAATGCACTCTTAACATCCATTTGATAGAGCTTTATGTTGTGGGAACAAGCATAGGCTAGTAAGATTCTAATTGCTTCCAATCTAGCAACCGAGGCATATGTTTCTCCAAAGTCAAGACCTTCAACTTGTGTATAGTCTTGTGCTACCAATCTTGCTTTGTTCCTTACAACTATCCCATCTTGATCTTGCTTGTTTCTAAAGACCCATTTGGTTCTAATCACATTGTGTCCCTTTGGTCTTTCTATCAACTCCCATACTTGATTTCTTGTAAAGTTATTCAATTTTTCATGCATAGCATTCACCCAATCAACATCCTTCAATGCTTCATCTATCTTCTTTGGTTTAATGGATGATAAAATGAGAAGTGCTCACAAAATGATGCCAATCTTGATCTTGTTTGTACACCTCTAGAAATATCACCAATGATAGTGTCCAAAGGATGATCTCTTGCAACATTGGTTGGTTGGAGGATTAGAACTTGATTGCTTGCACTTGCTTGATCATTCGGTTGAGATGATGTACTAGCCACTTGATCTTGTTCATTGTCATGAGAGTCACTTGCACTAACTTAATTTGTATCATCTTGCACATTTGAGTTAGAGAGCACTTGCACTTGATCATCTTCATCATCATTCACTTGCCTAGGCCTCAATTCACCAACATCCATGTTCTTCATGGCATTTGAAGGTTGAATGCCTCTAACATCTTCTAAATTCTCATTCTCTACTTGTGAACCCTTGGTTTCATCAAATTCAACATCATGAACTTCCTCAAGAGTACCACTATCCAAATTCTAAACTCTATATGCTTTGCTTGTGGTGGAATAGCTAAGTAGGAATCCTTCATCATATTTCTTGTCAAACTTACCCAATCTTGTGCCTTTCTTCAAGATATAGCATCTGCAACCAAAGACCTGAAAATATGCAATGTTGGGCTTTCTACCATTCAAGAGTTCATATGGTGTCTTTTCTTTCAATCGGTGACAATAGAGGCGGTTGCTACAATAGCAAGCCGTGTTAATAGCTTTGGCCCAAAAGGATTGACTCACATTATACTCACTAAGCATAGACCTTGCCATATCAATGAGTGTTCTATTCTTCCTCTCAACAAGGCCATTTGATTGAGGAGTGTACTTGGCTGAGAATTGATGTCTAATTCCAAATTCATCACATAACTCATCAATTTTAGTGTTCTTGAACTCACTATCATTGTCACTTCTAACTCTCTTGATGGTTGTTTCAAATTCATTGTGAATGCCTTTGACAAATGATTTGAATATTGCGAATACATCACTTTTGTCCACTAGAAAGAATACCCATGTGTATCTAGTGTAGTCATCCACTATCACAAAGCCATATTTGTTACCACCGATACTAGTGTATTGTGTTGGCCCAAACAAATCCATGTGCAATAACTCAAATGCTTTACTAGTGCTCATCATGCTTTTCTTAGGATGGGTGTTTCCAACTTATTTGCCGGCTTGACAAGAGCTACAAAGCTTATCATTTTTAAACACAACATCTTTCAAGCCTCTAACCAAGTCATGCTTAACCAATCTATTCAATTGTTTCATTCCAACATGACCAAGCCTTCTATGCCATAACCAACCCATGCTAGACTTAGTGAACAAGCATGTAGATAATTTAGCTTCACTAGCATTGAAATCAACCAAGTATAGATTTTCATATCTAAAACCTTTGAAGATCAAGTTAGAGCCATCTACACTTATGATCTCTACATCATCTACTCTAAATATGCATTTGAATCCAAGATCACACAATTGAGCCACGGATAGCAAATTGAAGTTCAAGCTTTCTACTAGCAACACATTTGATATGCTCATGTCATTGGATATTGCAATTTTACCAAGCCCTTTGACCTTGCCTTTGCCATTGTCACCAAATGTGATACTATTATAACCATCATTGCCATTGGTGTTGATTGAGTTGAACATTCTTGCATCACCGGTCATGTGTTGAGTGCACCCACTATCAAGAACCCAATGCCTTCCTCTGGCTTTGTAATTGACCTACAAAAGAAGATCAATTCTTTTTAGATACCCAAACTTGCTTGGGTCCTTGAAGGTTAGTCACTATGCTCTTTGGTACCCAAATGGCTTTCTTCTTTGAGCCCATCCATGGTTTACCAATGAACTTAGCCTTTACACCATTTGTGCCCTTCATAAGCATATAGCATGAATCAAGCTTAATAGAGGATACATTAGCATTTTTGCTCTTGTTTTTGCATTCATGCTCTTTATGACCAACTTGCTTGCATCTAGTGCAAAACTGACTATTGTTCTTCACAAAACTAGTCTTGTGAGAAGCAAAGGCCTCCTTGCCTTTCTTGGGGGTATAGCTCAATCCCTCTTTGTAGAGAGAAGCTCTTTGGCTACCCAAGCACATAAGCAAGCGGTCCTCACCACCATAAGCTTTAGCTAAGGTGTGAGTGAGCTTATTGACCTCCTTCTTGAGGTTCTCATTCTCAACCACTAGTGAGGTGTCATAAGTGAGACCATCACTACTAGATAAGGAGGAAGTGGAAGTACTACAAGAAGGGTTAGTAGGAGCAACAATGATAGGCATAGATAGCGATTCATCAATTATATCACAAGTTAAACCTACATTGCAAGTTTCAACATGCTTCTTTTTATTTTGCTCATCAAGCAAAGATGAATGAGCCTTTTCAAGCTTTTTGTGAGCTTTTCCAAGCTTCTCATTGGCTTCCTCTAGCCTCTCATGAGATGCATTGAGCTCATCAAAGGCTTGCTTAAGGGCTATAAGTTCCTTACGCAAGCTTTTGCATTCTCTTCTCTTGATATCAAAGTGTTCTTTAGCATCTTCTAGCATGTAAATTAATTCATCTTTAGTAGGTGTCAATGTTTTACCACCAATAGCCTGCTACGGGGGTACCCGGGACAGTTGTTCGGGCTTCGGCGAATAGTGGAATTTGGCGGTTACGCAAAGAGACTCACGATTTATACTGGTTCAGGCCCTCTGTAAGGAAAATGGACCCTTGGCCCATTTACTTTGGATTTTGGTGTTTGATGTCCAACACAACCAAATTGGACTAATGAATTTGCAAGTGTTTGTTTTGTAGTCCAATAGGGTGCAAGACATGACTTGGACGAAGGCGACGTGATGATCTAATGATCAACACCTCAAGCAAGACCTTAGAAGCACAAGAAAAGACCCAAGATATCAAGCAAAGTCCAAGCATGAAGATAGGAACCAAGCCGTACGCAAGATCGCGAAGAAACGAGCTCGCAGAGGCGACCGGACGCTGGACCGGACGCTGGAAGCACGACCAGACGCTGGACCGGTGGCTCGGCAGACAGGCGACCGGACGCGAGGACCGGACGCTGGCGGCAACCGACCGGACGCAGAAACGTAGCGTCCGATCGAGTACAGAGAGGTTCCAGGCGCGCGAAACTGCGACCGGACACGTCCGGTGGCAGGTGACCGGACGCTGGAAGCGTCCGATCGATAGTTCGCGGCTGCAACGGTCGGGACGACCGGACGCGTCCGGTCAGGACGATTCAGCGTCCGGTCAGTAGCAGATTTGCGGGAGTTCGACCCCAACGGCTACTTTCTCAGTGGGGCTTATAAATACAACCCCAACCGGCCATTTGGTAAGTGTGGAGCTGAGGAAACATACCAAGGGTGTTGATACACCATTTTAGTGATCTCCACTTGCATAGTGCTTAGTGTTTCATCAGGTGATTAGCGTAAGTGCTTTGCGAAGTGCTTAGGTTGATTAGACCACCGCTTATGCGCTTGCTCTAGGTGTATGCCTAGTGTTTAGTGAGGTTTGCATACCTCTTGCCACCCCGTGCTTGCGAGCACAAGAGTTGTACATCGGAGGGGCTTGAAGTCTTGCGAGATCGCACCAACTGCGTTTGTGGTGCGGCCGCCACCGTGTACCGAAGGGAACAAGGCCCGCGGCGTTTCGGCCGAAAGCTTGATAGTGAAGACAGCGGGGAGCATCCGAGAGAGGCTTGCCGGAAGGCACATCGGAGACCCACTTGCGCGTGGGGAAGGCCCGAGGCTATCCACGGAGTTACCCGACCGGGAGCTTGGCCCTTGCGAGGGATTCCTTGCGAGGGGCTCCAACGAGGACTAGGGGGAAGCTTGCGCGCTTCTCGATACCTCGGTAAAAATACCGGAGTCGTCGACGGGAGTTTGCATATCTCTACCTTGCTCTTTATGCTTCCGCATTTACATTGATCATTTTATTATCATTTGCGGTAGAGATAGCAACACACTAGCAAAACCGTAGTTGCACATCTAGATAGATTATCCTTTGCATAGGTTTTGCTAGAGGTAGAAAAAGAGGCCATAGTTTGGAGTTAGATTTTTAAGTTGCCTAATTCACCCCCCCCCCTCTTAGGCGTCCACGTGTCCTACAAGTGGTATCAGAGCCGGTTGGCTCATATTTGGACCTTTGGCTTAACCGCCGTTGAGCCGACGCTAATTAGAGTGGTTGGGATGGATACCGCTAGGCCTCTACAATTTGATGGCACTAACTTCCTTTACTATAAAGTAAGAATGGCTTGCCACCTTGAGGCAGTTGATTTAGGTGTATGGAGAGTCACTCGTGACGGGATGAAACCCATTAAGAATCCCGAAAAGCCCACAAAGAGTGACGAAAAAGAAATGCATTTTAATGCTAGAGCTAAGAATTGCTTGTTTGAATCTTTTAGCATGGATGTGTTTAACCAAGTGTTCACATTAAATACGGCACATGAAATTTGGTTAAAACTCCAAGAGCTCCATGACGGTACAAGTAATGTCCGTGAGCAAAAACATTGTCTAGCTAAGCAAAATTATGATTCCTTTGCTATGAATGATGATGAGCTTGTTCGTGATATGTATTCTCGATTGAATCTAATTATCAATGAGCTCCATTCAATAGGATTATTAAAGCTAGATGATGCCGACATCGTGAGGAAGATCATCTCCGTTCTACCACAAAAGAAATATGCAAGCATCATCACCATCCTTCACAACATGGAGAACTTGAGCACCATGACCCCGGGCATTGTCATTGGCAAGCTAGTGGCATTTGAAATGTCACGTAAGATGGGGCAAGAAGAAGCTTCTTCATCAAGCAAAGGCAAAGCTCTCGCTTGTAGCGAGAAGAAAAAGATGAAGAGCAAGAAAGTTGAGTCAAGCTCAAGCTCAAGCTCCTCAAGTGAAGAAGAAGAAGATGAGGATGATGATGATGATGAAGATTCAAGTGATGATGATCAATCTTCCTCCTCCACCTCCGATCTTGATGAAAAATCAATCAAATTAATCAACAAGGTGGAGAAGATGATCCAAAGGCTCAATGTCAAGGGTGTGCCCATCCAAATTCAAGATCTCATTTTCACCAATCAAAGAAATGAGCAAAGAAAGAAGGGATGCTATGGATGCGGTGAGTTGGGGCACTTTGTGGAAGTTTGTCCAAACAAGCCCACACCCAAGACAAAGAAGAAGGCATGCAAGAACAAAGCCCTCACAACAATAAGGTCATGGGATGATTCTTCAAGTGAAGAAGAAAACCATCACAAGAGGCGAGGTCACAAGCACTCATCATCAAGCTCTTCTCGTGTGTGCCTTATGGCACGAGGTAACGAAAGCTCATCCTCTAGTGAGAGTGATAGTGATGATGATTTGCCTTCTTACAATACAATTGTGCAACAAAATCTTAAATATGCTAAAGTTTGCACTAGTCAACAAAAGAAGCTCAAAAATTTAAAAGAAGAGCTAGGTAGTTCACAAGAAGCATACAAGAATTTGCTTGAACAATATGAAAACTTTGCAAATCTCAATGTTGAACTATCCACTAAAATTGAGCAACTTGAGGCTAGTGCAACAACAAGTGCATGTACAATTAATGATAAGCAACTTGAAAAGAAAAATGAAAAATTAAAAGAAAAGTTAGCTAGCTCACAAAATGATTATCAAAGTTTGCTTGCTAAAATGGAAATCATGTGCAAACATTGTGATGAGCTAACTAATAAAGTTGCTAATCTTGAAGCCGTCAAAAATACCCCCACCAAGGCATCTAAAAAGAAAAGTTCTGTCATTAAAAAGGATGCCTCTACTTCTTGCAATGATTTATGTTTAGACTCACCTTTGTGCAACCAAGTTTGTGTTGAGAAAGTTATTGTAGATACATGCACACAAGAGGTTGCAAAAGAGAATGAGCAACTCAAGCAAGAAGTAGCTCGCCTCACCAAGGACTTGACTCAAGTGAAAGGCAAGGCAAAGCAAACCCAACTTCATCAAGATAACACCATCAAGGGAGTGAAGAAGCTTGATGAAGGACAAACCGTGGTTTGCTACGTGTGCCACAAAGAAGGCCACAAGTCCTATGAGTGCAAGGTGAAGAATGGGGGAGGAGCAAAGAAGAAGGAGAAAAAGCAAACAAGCAAGCTCTCCAACAGCTACACCAACAAGGTGGACAAGAAGGTCTCCACACCTTATCTCTTGAAGAAGAAGAAAAATGACAAGGTGGTGGCCATCAAGGTGAACAAGCAAGCTAACAATGGAGTCAAATGCTTTTGGGTGCCAAAGGAAATCATTTCAAACATGAAGAGCACCAAGAAGGTTTGGATCCCGAAAGGGAAGTGAGAAGTCCGTCGGACTTCGGGGAATTTGGAGACTTGGCAAAGTATGGGTGCATTTCATGGGGTGCATCATATTGGACAAAGTTATTGCCAAGTGGGTTAGTGAATACTATGGACCCAAATTCCCCTTCCCATGTTAGGTAACTAGATTCAATTTACTTCAATTGATATTAGATTTAAAATTTTCCTACAATTGGTATCTTTTAGCATCTAGTTACTCTTCATGCCTATGTTTGCATTTGAATTCTTATATCTTTTGTCATGCATACACTAGGTATATCATATGGTAGGCTTGCTCGGTTTCATTCTTAACCCTTGGAGCAAACCTACATGGTTCACAATTGTTTAAGAGCATGGCACATAGCTTGTTTTACTATTGTTCATCTAATATGTGCCAAAGTTCAAATTGTAGATAATCTCTCCCGAATATCTATTTTGAAAATGATTCTCACATTCATGAGACGTCATCTTTCAAGTGGTATTTATTTTTTCTTCCAAAATCAATGTGCATGATTTCTACTAAGTGTTCTACATTTCTATGCACATATTTAGGGGGAGTAATTCTACAACTTGGATGCTTTGAGACTAACACTTTTACAAATGGTATCAATTTTTCAAACCTATCACATTGTGTAGTAGTCTCATTGTAAGGAAATTAGAGTCCCCGGAGTTAAGCATCATTCTTCAATTAGCATCATCATGTTGATCTCTTTTCATATTTATATGCTTTCTCCATGCATTATATAGATTAAACTCTCTTGTGCAACAAATTGCTAAATTATGCATATGCTTTGCTTTCTACCATATGTATGCATATATTTAGGGAGAGCTTAGTCTATATAATCCGAGAGTCAAATTTTGTGATCCATTTCACTCTATACACAAAGGATCATGAAATTTGACCCTCCCTTGTGCCACTAATGTCTTCCTTTTTAGTGTTTGATGCCAAAGGGAGAGAATTTGAAGGACCAAAGGCAAGCATCAAGTTGATGTCTACAAGTGGTAATGGTCCGAGAAAGGGAGGAAAGTGGATTATGGATTAGTCTAAGTAATGGTAAAATTGGTAGGAATCCATAATGCCACATGGGGACATTTGCAAGGGCAAGATAACCTTTCATTTAGTCTCAATTGGTATCTTTAAGTATCAAATAAACTTGCCCTTTGCATTGCATCCTAGCAAGTAGCTAGTTGTTAAATTTAAAATTTTTTTATTTACTTGCTTTGGTCGTGTTGGCATCAATCACCAAAAAGGGGGAGATTGTAAGGAAAATGGACCCTTGGCCCATTTACTTTGGATTTTGGTGTTTGATGTCCAACACAACCAAATTGGACTAATGAATTTGCAAGTGTTTGTTTTGTAGTCCAATAGGGTGCAAGACATGACTTGGACGAAGGCGACGTGATGATCTAATGATCAACACCTCAAGCAAGACCTTAGAAGCACAAGAAAAGACCCAAGATATCAAGCAAAGTCCAAGCATGAAGATAGGAACCAAGCCGTACGCAAGATCGTGAAGAAACGAGCTCGCAGAGGCGACCGGACGCTGGACCGGACGCTGGAAGCACGACCGGACGCTGGACCGGTGGCTCGGCAGACAGGCGACCGGACGCGAGGACCGGACGCTGGCGGCAACCGACCGGACGCAGAAACGTAGCGTCCGATCGAGTACAGAGAGGTTCCAGGCGCGCGAAACTGCGACCGGACGCGTCCGGTGGCAGGTGACCGGACGCTGGAAGCGTCCGATCGATAGTTCGCGGCTGCAATGGTCGGGACGACCGGACGCGTCCGGTCAGGACGATTCAGCGTCCGGTCAGTAGCAGATTTGCGGGAGTTCGACCCCAACGGCTACTTTCTCAGTGGGGCTTATAAATACAACCCCCAACCGGCCATTTGGTAAGTGTGGAGCTGAGGAAACATACCAAGGGTGTTGATACACCATTTTAGTGATCTCCACTTGCATAGTGCTTAGTGTTTCATCAGGTGATTAGCGTAAGTGCTTTGCGAAGTGCTTAGGTTGATTAGACCACCGCTTATGCGCTTGCTCTAGGTGTATGCCTAGTGTTTAGTGAGGTTTGCATACCTCTTGCCACCCCGTGCTTGCGAGCACAAGAGTTGTACATCGGAGGGGCTTGAAGTCTTGCGAGATCGCACCAACCGCGTTTGTGGTGCGGCCGCCACCGTGTACCGAAGGGAACAAGGCCCGCGGCGTTTCGGCCGAAAGCTTGATAGTGAAGACGGCGGGGAGCATCCGGGAGAGGCTTGCTAGAAGGCACATCGGAGACCCACTTGCGCGTGGGGAAGGCCCGAGGCTATCCACGGAGTTACCCGACCGGGAGCTTGGCCCTTGCGAGGGATTCCTTGCGAGGGGCTCCAACGAGGACTAGGGGGAAGCTTGCGCGCTTCTCGATACCTCGGTAAAAATACCGGAGTCATCGACAGGAGTTTGCATATCTCTACCTTACTCTTTATGCTTCCGCATTTACATTGATCATTTTATTATCATTTGCGGTAGAGATAGCAACACACTAGCAAAACCGTAGTTGCACATCTAGATAGATTATCCTTTGCATAGGTTTTGCTAGAGGTAGAAAAAGAGGCCATAGTTTGGAGTTAGATTTTTAAGTTGCCTAATTCACCCCCCCCCTCTTAGGTGTCCACGTGTCCTACACCCTCGACTTGGTCGAGAAATGACCTTACGTCCAGTTTTGGCGTTAGCCTGTTTGCGTTGTATTGCTTTGAGTTTCGGGTATGCGTTCTCCTCTTACAATGGGTACCCTTACCAGCCCTTTATAATCCAGGCGCTGAGAGGCGTTATTTGTGTCCTATTCGGATACAAGGTCAGAGTCCTAAGCTATGCTTCGGGCGCCTTTCCTTGTATAGTTTGAGTTGGAGTTTCGGTTTTGCACGTTGCTTTGCTCCACGTTCTTCTTGGTGATTGGGCTATAGGCCTTGTTACCAAGGCCTACCTTCCTGCAGTATGGTCTATGGGGGGCCCATAGGGTTCCCCATCGACAAGCCCCCGAGCATTTCATGATTGAGCTTCAAGGGCCGAGTTGTTGTAGTCTTGATCTGGGTCCTTCTTGGAGTGAAATCTTGAGATGGTCTTCTTTGATTCTTCTTTAGGCTAATGTGCACTTTTGCTTGATGTCCTCCGGGTTCTTTTTCCTTTGAGTGCAGCGAGTGCAATTTTGCAAAAATTGCACTCATTGAGTGTAGCCCCCGAGCCTCTTGTTTTTTGGTACAAAAAGCTGGAGGGTCAAAAAATTTGAAAATATGTTTTTCTGTTGTAGGTACTTGCAGCCCCCGAGCCTTCTCCGGGTTCTTTTCTGTTGAAAAGAAGCCGGAAGAAGGGTCTTGATTTGTACTCCTTTGATCTTTGTCTTTTGCTGGTCACGGATGGGTCTTGTATAGCCATGAGTGAGCGTTTTCTTTTACTTTTTGTCAGGAATCTTGCTTTTGGGTACTATTCGCCTTTGTTGCTTTGCTCTTTTGTTCTTTTCCTCTTTCTTTCTTGTGATCCTTAGCCTTGTTTACCTCTGGTTTGCTATAAATACCTTCTTTGTTGGTTGTGGTTCTTCCTCGAGTAGGAAATTTCTTCTTCAATTCTTTCTTCATTCGTAGATATGCTGGTGTGTGAGGTTGAGCAGTGTCACAGAACCGACCAATTTATAAGAGCACAAGTACAAAAACAATCGCCGAAACGATCAAATTCTCGAACTTGAGCCCATATAAACCCGGTAGTCAACCAAAATCTCGAAGGATTTCATACCAACTTGCATACAACCAAGATCACAGTAATTCAACATAACATATCGTACGTTACAACATTTCGCAGATGTTCGCAAATAGGTTACATCATCACATAGTCATCGTTATTACAAAACAAGTCTTGTAAACATGTGGAAGCAAATAGTTTAACTCACACACCGAGTTCAAATACACATACTGGTTTGCTGATCACGGCCCGCAAAAGCATTCAGATAAGAGAAAGGAGATCATGCCCATGATCTAGTCCTCATCACCCGCCGGGTGGAGACAATACTTGCAGAAGCCCTGATATAGGAGGTCATCTGCAACAAGAGGGAATAAACCCTGAGTACGGGAATGTACTCAGCTAGACTTACCCATCGAAAACCAAACAAATGACACCAAGGATTATGCATAGCTTAATGTAGTGGAGCTGGCTGACACTTTCTTTTTGCAGAAAAGCATAAGTAATAATGATCAACTCTTAACCTGAACTAGCAGTGACTTTTTAGCCATTAACCTGTCATCTATATTAGCACCTGTACTAAGCAATCATTTTATTAGGGTGCAAACATTAATAACCATACCAGGTATTCATTGTGGCAACCTTATCATCATCCATTTAACCATATCGTTAAATTAATTGAATCTACGTTGCCGCTGCTCAATCAAGTTCTCACTATCTGGGAGAGACGGCGATTCGAATCGATTCCTATCCAGCTGGAGGGGTATTCCTAAACACAAACCCTGCTTCCCCCGTCAGGGTCGCAACAAGTCACCTTTGGTACGATTCAGGAGTCGCGAGTCCGAACAGATCGACATTTTCAGAGAACCACTCTGCCAAGGTTGTTCGGGACTCTAACCCGCCTTGGACTTATGCCAATGGCTCTCCGCACATCCTTACTACCTCTAGAATGTCGCCACTACTCGCGTCCCCGGCCTGAGTCGAGCTACTAGGCTTCGCGGTCGGAATGACTTATCCGGCCAGCTAAGTGTTAGGCTGTGTTCAACATGACATGAGGACGTACAGCGTATCGGTCCTTAAACGACTCAGACGGAGTCACTATGTTCAAACCTACACAAGACCCCGCCCGGTCTTAATTCATTATTCACATGGTTCTTTTCCACGATAGCAAATATAGCCAACCGTGATCCACCTCATCCTAAAGCTCGCAGGTGATAGGAAATCACCTGACTTCTACCGCACTAAGCATGGCTAAGCCTTTAACCCGTTCCTGAACTTAATTAGGATCCCAGTGCGATATCTGGACAAGGAAGGATATATAATGCAGCAATTGGTTCCAACCAATTCCTATACTTAATACATCATCAACAATAAAAGATACTCAATGTATTTGTGAAAACATAGGAGGCTTAATATGCTCCGGGGCTTGCCTTTCAGGAACGAGGAAGGCTGGTGGTCAGGGCACTCGGGCAATTCCTCCGCGGCGACTGCTTCGTCGGCTTCCTGCACCTCGGGTTCCTCTTCCTGGTTGGCTCCCTTGAACTCCAGCAACGTCACTCCCTCCGGCACACCTATTGCATGAATGCGCAAGATAAATATCATGAATGCACATGAACGAATGTCAGGGATGCTCGGGGAATGCACATGTTCGCTATAGTTTGCATATTCCAACTTAAGCCCTATTCAAATCACTTTACTTACCAAGTTTATACAACCTAATGTATAATTGCTCATCTTCAGTTAATGACCTAGCACCTGCACCTAAGCATATTCTCAAGTTAGGCTAACCCCTAAACAATCAACGAGAACATTGCAACCACATACACTCAAGCAATTGTATTTCAGCAAAATGAATACTATGTAGCGGTGCAGTAAACTAGCTATAACTGGAGATTTATAAATCCAATTGATATGCAACAAGACAATCTGGAAAGCTTATAAAATTGTCTACAAAACATTTTCAGACCTCAAAGCATGATTCAAACCTTTACCAGGTCGAACTCATAAATCAACAGAACTCTGTTCTCATAAGGCAGAGAATAAGCAAAGACTGGAACCTAACTTTAAACAGCTGTAGTTTCTAAACTACTGGGCCAAATGCCCTCAAATTTTGACAGGAGCTAGACACATAAATTATATACAACTTTTGTATTAATCACAATCATAGAAAACCAAATTATCATGGGGAGCTTTCTAAAGTCCCCAGATCTGTCCAGAGGGACATAATGCAAACGAAATAATTAGTAACTCATGATGTAAACATATAATTGGACAAAACTAAATCTACTCACATGTCACACATCTCACAAGAACACCAGAAAGTAGGGTGTTCATTCCCAAAACATTTCCTCCAATACCTTTCTTAATTTATTTAATTAATTATAGGAAATATTAAACATATATGAAAGCTACACCATTAAATCTACAAAAATTACAGTAGACCCTACATGCCCTAAGAAGACCACCATAAAAATTTCACACCATTTTAGTAAGTACAACAGCCTACACAAAAATGGTAAGGCAGAATGGCTTTAAATGGCATAATTAGGAAACCTTAGTGAAAAGTGTCAAGCAACAGATTTCATATTTTTCCTAGCATCCTTAGGGTACCAAGATACTACCTACCAAGTTTCATGGCCATAGGATTCATAGATAATTTACAAAAATTCACACAAGTATCTACCAATGATAAAAGGAAAATCTATAACTCAAAAACTACACATGCAATGACTCTCAAATTTTAACCAGAGCTTCTACTATACAAGACTAGCTTACCCACAAAATTTCATAATTTTTGGATCACAGAAACTCAAGATATGATTTAAACAAGTTTGCATGCACTCAAAAACACTTTTCAAGTTCCTATTTAATTCATCCAAAATTTCTACATAAAGTGCTCAAGACATACTTTTCTTAAATACTCGACCTAACTGTGAGTCTAACAAAATTGGAACTACCAAATTTGGATCTACAAAACAGGAGATACAAAAATACCAAATTAGCATTCAAAACTGCATTTTTGAGCTATCCTTAGAAACAAGCAGTCACTGACGAGTGGGACCCGGCTGTCAGCCGACCCCACTGGTCAGCGACAGCAAAGCAGGGGAGGCGGCTGCGATGTGCGGAAGGCGGCGCAGCTCGTCGGTGGTGAGGTCTCCGGTGAGACCAAGGCCACCGTCGTGCTCACCACGACGAGGCGGACCCGTTGGTGCCTAGGGTTTGGTCTCTACAGGCCTCAACCTATAGCGGCGACGCGCACGGCGGACGGCGGCAAGGCCACGGTGGAACTCCGGCGACGGCGAGCCTACATTGCCCCACCCAAGCACGATACGAGCTACACGGTTTCACGGCGAAGCTATCCGAGAACATAAAGGAGAAAGGGGAAACTTCTAGTGCGCCGGCCGCGGTGAGCTCGATCTCCGGTGAGGTCAAGTCATGGCGGCGACGGGTCTATTGATTATGCCATCAACTTAGCTCGAGAGGCTCTACCAGAGGGTGGACGAGGTAGAGGAGATGTCGGGGAAGCGGTGGGCGAGACGGAGCAAGGTGAGACGCGGCGGCGAGCGCGCGGGGGCTCGACGGAGCTCTCGGCGGCAATGGAGGAGCGGTGGCTCCGCTGCTTTGGCGCTTCGGACGAGCGGAGGAGTAAAGGAGGAGGCAGAACGCGTGCGGAGGGCAGCAGGGCGCTCTCCATTTCAAGCCAGCCAGCGCGCGGCATGGTCAGGGCGAGCAAGGCGCGTGGCGGCCACGCGGCGACGACGGCCTGACGCCGGTCGGCCACTGCCGGCTGAAATTTTTGATTCAGTAACCCAATGAACCGACTGACAGCGAGTTTTCAACGCGTTCAAACTAAAAATCGGTGGCAAGTTAGCAAAACATCCCTAAATCAAAGTTGAAGCCCTATGTTCTAGCTACAAAACTCATTTAGAGACCAAAGTCTAATTCACAAAGGATGGAGAGTAAAATCATACCCAAGTTGGCTCAATCAAACTGAAATGGCAGTTAAGACTTAGCAAATTTTTCAAGTGTCGACTCCACCTTCAAATCTGACTTGTGGGCCATTTTTGAGCATGTTGTGCACGTTTTCATGAGATGGCCAAAAAATAACTTTTGTTCCTTACATAATTCTCTACATCTTTGCTTTAGGTTGCTCAGACATGCAAACATCCTAAGCCACACTTTTTAAATAGTCAAACAAAAGGGTTCAGGGGTCAAACCATGACTTGGAAACCTAATTAGTCAAAGTGATCAACATGAACAATGTTCCAAAAGACATTCTAAGTGTAACTAAGTTACTTACAAGCATTTCTAGCCACACCATGCATTGGTCACACAAGAATCAATCAAGGTATGTACTGAAACAATGAAAAACACAAGAAATGTTGCAAATGTTTCATAGTCATGTTTCACATGTTTCATGATCTTGTTGCATAGTATTAACTAATCTTGTTTCACTAAGTGAGTGGCACATGTTGCACTTAAGTGTTGCACACTTTACATTTCATAAAAGAACAACACACATGAAATATACAAAATGTTGCAGTGTTTTGAAATTATGTTTCATGTGCTATAAGTTCACGAAGGGATGCATGATGCTCATGTTCATGAAATGCAGTGCAAATGTGGAAGCTAAACACTAGGGGTGTTACAAGCAGCCCCTGGGCTTATGCTTGCTTGGTAATGAACATGCTGCTCTATCTGTTCTTCTACGTCCGGGCTACCGCTGCTGCCGCCACTGGGTTCCTTGTTGCAATATTTAAGAATCTTGTCTCTATCTTATGTTTGAGTTTATCTAGTCCTGTTTGGCCGTCTATAACCTTTGTATTTGTCTTCGATCAATGAGATGTATAATTTTTCTCTGTCCGAGTTCTTTTTTGACTGTAATCCTTTGACATTGTAATTTTGTATGTGATCCTTCATACGTCACCGAGTTGTTTGTTTGGTTACTTATTACTGTTGTCATTCTGGTTGTTGGAGAATTCAATGCATGTCTTCACGGGTTGTATTATTGCTTGTGGAATATTCTCTTGGATATGCTTGTCCTTGAGTGCCGTTCTTTCACGCCAGAGTCCTCTTTCATTGAATTCTGTCTTTTCATTGTGTCCTTTGTTAGATTTCTTCTATTGGTGCTCCTAGTCCATGTGCACCGCTTCTTTTGCCTATAAATGCCCTTTCGGAGTGCTGTTTTGATTCATCGAGCCTTTTGTTGCCTGTTCTGAAGTCTCTGTAGTTATGAATATGATAGTGTGTGAAGTAGAGCAGCCCCCGGGCGTATTTTGTAGTTCTTGTACATTTTGTTGTAGCTAGAGGAAGTCTTGTCATAGGAATTAGAGGTAGACTAATCCTACAGCGGCATTGTACTTGGAAGTGCGTGGTGGTAGTTGGAGGAAGTCTTGTGATGTGGGCTTCATTCCTTCATCCGACAGTTCTAGGTTGATTCTTGCCGTCTATCTTGAGACTGTCCGGTGCAGATCAACACCTGATCCTGCGTCACATCGGGCTTGGGTAGACAGATGCCTGCCGACTTCCCCTGGTCTATGTTGTCCCACCGTGCTGCTGATTTCCGCCTTGGATGCACTACGTCCGTCCTTTGAAGAAAACAGTGTAGCTGAGCGCGGTTTGTTCTACCGAGTAGCAAATTTAAGGATGTAGTCGTTCTAGAGCCTAGTTGTGTCCAGGCTCCTTTTTGCTACCTTGCTTGTCGTAATACTAAGTTCATTGGGTCTTGTAAGATGTGTAATCTTCTATTTTTGAAGCCATTTATAATAGAAAGAATCTTGTCTTCAGAGTTGTCATTCATTTTTCTGCTGTAATCCTGGTTATTCATGAGGCTCCTGAGTTCTTTCTTTAATAACCGGGTTCTTTTGTTCCTTGCAAGGTGGCCCTTCGTTTCTTCATGGTTGACGGGTTGTTCTTGTAGTAATCTGAAAACTCTGCCGTGGTGCTGGATGGATAAGTCTGAAATCTACCCGTTGGATCGTACCATTGTGTAGATTTGTGCCTTCCATCATTTTAGCTGTGTCAGTAAATGAATCATCACGTGGTTGACGGTAGAAGCCGAATCGCCATATTGGTTTTGATGAAGGAATTAACTCCGCCCTTAACCTTTTATGAAGAAAGTTTTAACTCCATCCTTATCTCGAGGAGGCTGTTGAACTGCTTGGGATGGCGATTTGGTCTCTATTTAACTGGCCACTCCGCAATTGTTTCACCATAGCCACAATGACGAAGAAGAAGTTCATCCATAGGCAGAGTGTCCGTAAGGTGTCGCGTTCTTCGCTTGTTCGCTCTCCGAGGACAGCCATGGCGGAGTCGTCGAGCGGAAGGTCTTCGTCGTCACCTTCATTGCCAGCCCCTCTGGTGGTGGGGAAGGCTCCCCTTGTTGGGACATCAACGCTGGTTGTCCCTCTACAGAAGGAGGATCCCTCGGCTACTCCTGTGGTCACTCTTGTCCCCCTCTCTGCTGCTGACGCTACTTCGACAAGGGTGGATTTGATCGTCCTTAGTAGTGACAGTGAAGATGAGGTTGATTGGGAGGCGCTCGCCGCCGAAGACAAAGTTGACTGGGGCACCCTTGCTGTCGAAGATGACGATGATGTCAAATCTGTGGGTAGCGGGTCTCCGGCGAGGAACTGATGATGGCTGGATGCATTGTCATTAGCCCTCGCTTTGATGTTGGCGTAAAGGATATCGAAGGGCAGATTGTCCGATCGTAGATTTATCTTGGTGATTTGATGTATGTAGTAGTCATGTTCTTCTATGATCATCATAAACTTTGTTTCCCCAATTTCTCTTTTCCTTTTCTTTTGATGTGGCTTCTTTTGTTTCTCTGTGTGGATGTCTCTGCTTTACTTATTCGTCAGACGAATTGTGTGAGTGATCAGGATTTCTTCTGAGCAGTTGCTTCGTGGTACGTATCCGTAGCTTTGAGTAGACGAGTTGTTTCCATTTGTCGTGAAATGACTCTTTGGTAGGTGGAGTGCTTTGTCTGGCTTTTGTTTGTGCCATGTAAACAACTCGGTATGTGTAGAACGTCGTCTTGAGAGACTGTCTTCGAGTGCTTTGTCTGGCTCTCGTGCAAACAACTCGGTATAAATTGTTGTTTTATCAGATTTCATGTTCTTGCTAGTACTGAAAAGACTTAGGATCGGCGATCTTGAGATTGATAAGCCTCTGAGTACTTCATGGTGGAGCTCTAGGAATTTCTTCTTGTTCCTTCAGGTCTTTGCCGAGCAGGGATTACCGGTGCTTTTTTCCCGGTTTTATGATTTTGTGAGGGTGGCTTTTACCGGTGCATCAACAATGTGGTTTCTTATGTCCGGGTTGTTGCCCCTGATGCTCCTTTTGAGCGGATTACTAAAGCTTCTGTAATGGCTGAGTTTTCAAGACACTAAGGGGAGGCCAAAGTATAGCTTAGTGGTCTATCAGACCAAATTCTTGATCAAATGAATGTACTTCCTTCTTCTCTTCCGTCTTCTTGAACAGATGTGAAAAGTCAACCTTCTTTTGATGTCCTTGTAATATACTTTGTCTCTGAATTTTTAAGATGTGAGCAGGCTTCGTCCTGTCTTTCTTTTCTTCTTAGATGTCTTTGAATAATATGGACAAGTTTCGCCCTGTCTTTCCTTGTGGCTTTTTTCTACTTTGCCATAGCTTGTTTCGCTCTTTGGGTTGGCGACCGAGTTGTTTGGAGTGTTTGTGCCGCTCTTTGGTCGAAGTAGTCGATTGTACCGCTCTTGGGGTAGACGATCGAGTTGTTGGAGTGTTTGTGCCCCTCCTTGGGCAACGTAGTCGATCATGCCGCTCTTGGGGTAGGCGACCGAGTTGTCGGAGTGCTTGTGTCCCTTTCTAGGCAAAGTAGTTGATCGTACCACTCTTGGGGTAGGCGACCGAGCTGTTGGAGTGCTTGTGTCGCTTCTTGGGCGAAGTAGTCGATCATACCACTCTTGGGGTAGGCGACCGAGTTGTTGGAGTGCTTGTGCCGCTTCTTGGGCGAAGTAGTCGATCGTACCACTCTTGGGGTAGGCGATCGAGTTGTTGGAGTGTTTGTGCCCCTCCTTGGGCAACGTAGTCTATCGTGCCACTCTTGGGGTAGGCGACCGAGTTGTTGGAGTGCTTGTGTCCCTCTCTGGGCGAAGTAGTCGATCGTACCACTCTTGGGGTAGGTGACCGAGTTGTTGGAGTGCTTGTGCCGCTTCTTGGCCGAAGTAGTCAATCATACCACTCTCCGCTTCTTGGGTGAAGTTGTCGATCGTACCACTCTTGGGGTAGGCGACCGAGTTGTTGGAGTGCTTGTGCCGCTTCTTGGGTGAAGTATTCGATCGTACCACTCTTGGGGTAGGCGACCGGACCCGTATAGCACAACCATTTTCAGGTTGGCTGTTTGCAGGGTAAGTAAGCAATCGTACCAGCTCTTGGGGTAAGCAATTGTGCTCATATAGCAACAACCATTTCTGGGTTGAGCTATTTGTAGGGCTGCCCCTTTTTCCCCAACCTGATTACGGGTTGGTTCTGTCCGTTGGACAGGGCTGTCAGTCGTACCATCTCTTTATCGTAGAGTGACAAATGCTAGCTTGGGTCTCCTTACCCAAGAAGCTATTTGGCCGTTGGCCATCAGTCAGACCATCTCCATATGGTTGAGTGACAAGATTGCCTGTGTAGCGCAACCGTTTCCGGGTTGGCTGTTAACAGGGAAGCCCCTTTTTCCCCAACCTGATTACGGGTTGGTTCTGTCTGTTGGACAAGGCTCATATTTGAAGTTGTTCTTCTTGAATAATCTTGTTTTATTTCTCTTGAAACTTGAGTACAATCTGTTGTACTTAATTGTAGAATCTTTTGAGCTGGCTGATATGCCAAGTGTTCTTTACAGGTATTTCATCTGGAGTCATCAACTCGTATGTACCGGGTCCTATTGCTATCTTCATGATGAAGGGTCCTTCCCATGGACTGAGTAGTTTGTGTCGTCCATCTTTCTTCTGGATTAGTCGTAGTACTGAGTCCCCTGGCTTTAGTGATCGGGGTTGAGTACTTTTGTCATAATGTCTTCGTAACCCTTGCTGATATCTTGCATTTTGTATGATTGCACTGTCTCTTATTTCTTCTATTGAATCAATTTCTAACCGCCTTGTTTCTTCTGCTTCGCCTTCTTCATATTGTTCTATTCTTGGAGATAGCCATATTAAGTCGGCTGGTAGTACTGCCTCTGATCCATAGACCAGAAAGAACGGTGAGTATCTAGTTGCTCTGCTGATCTAGGTTCTTAGACCCCATACTACTTTTGGTAATTCGTTGATCCATTTTCCACCATAATCTTTCAAATCTTCATATAATCTTGGTTTTAAACCTTGTAATATGAGTCCATTTGCTCTTTCGACTTGTCCATTGGCCTACGGGTGTGCTACTGATGCAAAGTCGATTTCTATCCCATAATCTCTTACCCAGTATTAGAATTCTCTTGCTGTAAATGGTGAACCAAGATATGTGATTATTCTGTTGGGCATGCCGAACCTATGCATGATGTCTTGTATGAATTCCACTGCCTTTTCTACACTGTATTTGACCAAAGGTTTGTATTCAATCCACTTTGTAAATTTGTCGATTGCCACAAATATGTATTCGAAGCCTCCTTTTGCTTTTTTTAGTGGTCTGACTTGATCCAGCCCCCAGCATGAGAACGGCCAAGCCGGCGGTATGCATATTAAGTTGTGAGCCGGCACATGTGATTGCCTAGCAAACATTTGGCAATTCTTGCATGTTCTGACGAGCTCTTCTGTATCTTTGAGTGCTGTTGGCCAATAGAAACCGGTTCTGAATGCTTTGCCGACTAGTGTCCTAGAGGCTGCATGATTTCCATAGCATCCTGAGTGGATTTCATCCAAGATTTCCTTTCCTTTATCTGTCGGAACACATTTAAGCAGTACTCCTGATGATGCTGCTCTTTTGTATAGTTTATCCCCCACCAGAACGTAGTTTTTGCTTCTTCGTACAACCCAAGTTGCTTCTGCTTTGTCTTTGGGTAGTTTCTTCTCTTTGATAAAATCAATGTATGTTTGTTTCCAATCACTTTGTATGACCATGATTTGTCTTGACTGGTCTGGTTCTTCTGCTTGATCTATTTCCATTGGATCTGTTATCTCCTTCTCTTTTTTTGTGTTTCCAAGTTGTTTGATGGATGGGGCTGTGAGTTCTTCCACAAATATACCAGGTGGTACTTTTGCTCTATCTGATCCTAATTTGGCTAGCACATCTGCTGCAACATTGGAATCTCTTAGTACATGATGGATTTCGAGTCCTTGGAAATTTTTCTCTAATTTTCTGACTTCTGCACAGTACGCATCCATGTTATCTTTTGTACAATCCCAATCCTTGTTGACTTGATTGATTGCTACAGCTGAATCACCGTAGACAAGTAGTCTTTTGATCCCAAGCGAGCTTGCAACTCTTAGACCGTGTATTAATGCTTCGTATTCTGCCTCATTGTTAGTTGCCTGCCAAAGTATTTGTAGCACATATTTTAACTGTCTCCCTTCTGGTGATATGAATAGTACTCCTGCTCCAGCTCCTCCTAACTTTAGGGAACCGTCAAAAGACATTTTCTAATGATCAAGTATTGGTTTGGGTTCTTTTTGACTAATTTCTGTCCATTCAGCAATGAAGTCAGATAATGCTTGAGATTTGATTGCTGTTCTTGGTTTGAAGTCTAGGTTGAGAGCACCGAGTTCTACTGTCCATTTTGATATCTGACCTGTTGCATCTTTGTTGCGTAGAATATCTTGAAGTGGAAAATTGGTTACCACTGTAATCTTGTGTTCATGGAAATAATGTCTTAGCTTTCTTGATGATATCAACACTGCATAAAGTAATTTTTGCACATGTGGGTATCTCACTTTTGATTCTGTTAGTACTTCGCTTATGTAATAGACTGGTCTTTGCATTTTGTATGCGTGTCCGGGTTCTTCTCTCTCAACCACAATTGTTGTGCTGACAACGTTCTTGGTTGCTGTAATGTATAGCATCATGTCCTCTTTGTCTTTTGGTGGTGTCATTACTAGTGATGATGCCAAGTATTCTTTTAACTTTTGGAATGCTTCTTATGCCTCTTCTGTCCATTCAAAATTTCCTGCCTTTTTCAATAATTTGAAGAAAGGAAGCCCTTTTTCTCCTAGTCAGGAGATAAATCTGTTGAGTGCTGCCATGCATCCTGTAAGCTTCTGTATGTTTTTAACTTTCTTTGGAGGTTTCATATCCATGATGGCTTTAACCTGCTTTGTACTTGCTTTAATTCCTCGGTTACTGACTAGAAACCCGAGTAGTTGTCCTGATGGTACCCCAAAAACACACTTTGTGGGGTTTAGCTTCCACTGCCATGCTTTTAGATTCTTGAAAGTCTCCTCGAGGCCTTCTATTAATGATCCGGGTTCTTTTGTCTTGATTACTACATCATCAATGTATGCTTCTGCATTTCTTCCGACTTGACTCCCCAAGCAAGTTTGAATTGCTCTTTGATATGTTGCCCCTGCATTTTTTAGCCCAAAAGGCATTGATTTATAGCAATATGCCTCAAAGGGTGTAATAAACGAAGTCTTGCTTTGGTCTTCTTCTCTTAAGGATATTTGATGATAGCTTGAATAGCAATTTAGAAAGGATAACCGAGCTGATCCTGCTGTCGAGTTGATGATTTGATCAATCCTTGGTGGGACATATGGATCTTTTGAGCAATGTTTGTTGAGGTCTATGTAGTCGATGCACATGCGCCATTCTTTTGAATTCTTCTTCTCTACTAGGACCGGGTTGGCAAGCCAATCCAGGTTGATTATTTCTCTGATGAATCCTGCTGCCATGAGCTTGGTGATCTCTTTTTTGATTGCTGCTTTTCTGTCTGGAGCGAATCTTCGTAACTTCTGCTTAACGGGTTTGGACCCTTTGTTCACATCAATTATGTGCTTAGCCAACTCCCTTGGGACCCTTGGCATGTCTACTGGCTTCTAAGCGAAAATATCTTTGTTGTCCCGAAGAAAGTTGGTGAGCGCGAGTTCCTATTTGGGGTTGAGATTTGCACTGATGATTGCCGTCTTCTCCGGATCACCAGTCAGTAGGTCAATAGTCTTGGTAGCGGCTTCTTTTGGTGGTGCGAAGTTGCTTGGCTTCTTAGCCGGTATCTTAATCTCATCTGGGTTCATTTCGTTGGCCAGTATTGTAATCTCCTTTCCTTCCTTTATATCTTGTAATCTTTCGAATATTTGTACTGCTTGTACGTCGCAATCATGTGCTTTCTTTAGATCTCCTTTCAATAATAATACGCCCTTTGTTGTTGGCATCTTGAGCAGTAGGTATGGATAATGTGGTACTGCCATGTATTTTGTTAAAGCTGGTCTCCCAAGTATTGCGTGGTAGCATGATTCAAAGTCTGCAATTTCAAATTTTATGAATTCCGTCCGGTATTCGTCTGGTGTGCCAAAGGTGACGGGTAGGGTTATCTGTCCAAGGGGCATAGCTGCTCTGCTGGGTACTATTCCGTAGAATGGTGTGCTTGTGGCTGTCATTAGACCTTCACAATCCAGATTTATCCTTTTGAGAGTATCTGCGAAAATTATGTTAAGCCCGGCTCCTCCATCGATGAGTACTTTAGTTACTGCTACTCCTACGATAGTCGAACCCAGTACCAGTGGGTAGCATCCTGCGTTTGCTGCACTGGTCCATTGGTCTTCTCTTGTGAAGTAGATGGGATACTCTGACTAATCTAGATATCTTGGGATGGCTGGTTCAGCTGCCATGATGGCTCTGTGAGCTAGTTTCTCTTGTCTTTTGCTTCGTGTGTTAGGAACACCTAAAAATATCACCGCTAATTAGCGTTGGGGTTCTTAATAATCTCCTTCAGCTCTCTTTTCCTCCTTCTTGGATTCTTCTTGCTTTGGCTCCGAGTTGTTTTGATTCCTGTTTTCTCTCTTCATGAATTGCCGCTGAAAAGTGCTGCATTCAACTAACTTGTGTCTGGCCCCTGGGTGTATGTGACACGGCATGTTTTCTATGTTTTTCGGCGCTCTTCCTTGGTAGTTGTTACTCTGATAGTTGCTATTACTGTTGTAACCGCTGTTGTTACGGTTGTTGCTATTGTTGTAGTTGCCATTGTGATTGCTACCATTGCTATCATTGCCGTTGCCATTGTATCTTCTTTTGTTGTCTGTGGTTGCCACCATATTGTCCTGCCTTGGTCTTTTGTCTTGCTGTCTGTAATTGGGTCTTCTATTCTCTGGGTTGTCCCTAGCAAATCTGTGCCGAGTTCTTTCTTCTGACGAAATTAGCTTCTCAACAACCCTCTTGAAGTCTTCATTTGTTCTTGGGTTCTCATTGAAATAGTCCTTGTATTGCCAGTTTGTCCAGATTCCTTCTGCAAAGGCCTCTATCACCTCCCTATCAGTAATGTTGTGGACTTGAGCCCTGAATTCTCCAAATCTTCTATAGTATTCCCTTAGACTTTCTCCTCTCCTTTGCTTTACTCCTTTCAATTCAGCTACAGTCATTGGATGGGTAATAATGCCTGCGAAGTTGTTGCAGAAAGCTTCTTGCAAGTCTTCCCAATACCTGATTGATCTTGGCCTCAATTTGTCAAACCATTGTAGCGGCATTGCTTCGAGGGCCATTGGGAAGAATAGAGCCTTGATGTCGTCGTCTCCTCCAGCTAATTCAATAGATTGGGAGTAAACCCTTAGCCATTGTCTTGGTTCGACTTTGCCATCATACTTGGAATGATTTGCTGGTTTAAACTTGTGCGGTAGCTTTAAAGTTTGTAGTCTTCCTGCAAAACAAGGGAATCTGTCGTATGGTTCCATTCTTCCGTAATCTGGCGATCTTGCCCTTCTGTAATAAGACCTGTCTTCTTTTAACTCAGACTCTCCGTAGTCATCTTCTTTGTCAAATCTTCTTGATATTTCTAGGTAGCGTTGGCTCAATTCTGGTTTGTCTCTTTCTTATTGCTTTGAGTAGTGTTCCTTCCTTCCATTGATATCAGCACTTTCTACTGGTCCTATCCTTTGAAAATTTGATTTTTTGGATGGCTGCTCCCTTTGTGGCTCCTGTGGAATTTCTTCGTCGGGTTGTTTTCCTGATCCCCCGACTTCTTTCTTCTGGTCTTCCTTTGCTTTCCCGTTATTCGTGAGGGTGTACAACTCCTTTGTTAATTCTTCAATTCTTTCCCTTTTTGTATTTTTTGTGGCTTCTTTTTCCGCCTTCTTTCTGTTGTATTCTGTTAGCTCCGCTTTGTATTTATTCTAGACTTGCTTCCTTTGTTTAGCCCGGTTCCTCCTTCCAGCTTTCAATTTGTTCTTCTTTAGCCTTGCTAGTCTTTGCTCATCATTTTTGTTGCTGTCGCTTTTCTCATCTGGCGAGATGTTGCCTTCTGATTCGTCTGAAGATTTTATATCTGGTATCTGTGGTGGTTTCAAAGGTTGTTCTAACTGCTCTGCCATGTATACAGTATACCTCTTCTGAGCTCTTCTTGTACGGTATTCCATCCTTCGTTTGGTTGAGCTGTCTGTAGCTTCTGAACTAGATCCGAGTTCTTTTCCCTCTTGATAAGGTAGTTCTTCAACGCGCGTGCCAGTCTAGACTTTGCTTGAGGTGAAAGAACCTGGCCAATGCACCACACAATCTTGCGAGGTCACTGTCATGATCATCCCTTCTTGTGCTCCCTCTAGGAGTATTCTTCTTGCTGAGTTCATCTTGTTTTGGGTAAAGTGTTGATAGACTGATGCCGCGTTGCGCAGTCCGTAAGTTCCCAAGTTCTTCTTTGAGTTGTATGGGTCGTATCCCTTCGCGATCGTTGTTGTGTCTCTAAGTCCAATTAGGCTTGGCTCTTGTGCCATGAAGATTGTCTTGGAATCGGGTTGTATCTCTTTTTCAGAGTTGGTTTCGTATCCGCTTTCTTCCTTATTTCGAGTTGTATCCGAAGCTGAGAGTTTCGTCATCTTCTCGGCGAGTTTGTATTGAACTTCGTCATCGCATTCTTTTTCTTCTTGGAGATGGGTATGAAGCTTGCCGTCGCCGTCAGCCTTGCAGATCTAGGATCCGAAGACAAAGGTTGTTCCCGCCGAAAAGGTCATCTTGAGGTTGAGGTCCGCCGAACTCTCGAGAAAAAATTCGTCGAAAGCCCCTACCTGGCGCGCCAGCTGTCGATGTTTTACCACCGATAGCCTGCCACAGGGGTACCCGGGACAGTTGTTCGGGCTTCAACGAATAGCAAAATTCGGCGGTTACGCAAAGAGACTCATGATTTATACTGGTTCAGGCCCTCGACTTGGTCGAGTAATAACCTTACGTCTAGTTTTGGCGTTAGCATGTTTGCATTGTATTGCTTTGAGTATTGGGTATGCGTTCTCCTCTTACAATGGGTACCCTCACCAGCCCTTTATAGTCCAGGCGCTGAGAGGCGTTGTTTATGTCCTATTCGGATACAAGGTCAGAGTCCTAAGCTACGCTTCGGGCGCCTTTCCTTGTATAGTTTGAGTTGGAGTTTTGGTTTTGCATGTTGCTTTGCTCCACGTTCTTCTTGGCGATTGGGCTGTAGGCCTTGTTACCAAGGCCTACCTCCCTGTAGTATGGTCTATGGGGGGCCCATAGGGTTCCCCATCGACAGTAGGTTCATCATCATCACTATCACTATCATTTTCATTTTCATGTTCATTATCATCAACATGTTCTTCATCACTTTCATCATCACAAGATTGTACCTTAGTGGCCTTAGCCATGAAGCATGATGAAGATTCGAAGAGAGAAGGCTTCTCATTGATAGCAATGCTTGCAAGAACCTTCTTCTTAGTGGTCTTGTTATCATCACTATCATCATCATCATCACTTGAGGAAGCATCACTATCCCAAGTGACTACATATGAACCATCCTTCTCCTTCTTGAATGCCATCTTGTCATTCTTCTCTTTCTTTTCCTTCTTGTTCTTCTTATTGTCATCATCATTCTCACTATTGTATGGGCATTGAGCAACAAGATGATCTTTGCTTCTACACTTGAAGCACCTTCTTGACTCTTCTTTGTTCTTAGATGAAGACTTCTTCCTTCTAGCACGGTAACCCTTCTTTACCATGAACTTGCCAAATCTCTTGACAAAGAGAGCCATCTTCTCATCATCATCATCATCCCAAGATTCATCTTTTTCACTTGATGTCTCTTGCTTAGCTTTGCCCTTTGATGATGTGACTTTGAATGCCATGCTCTTCTTCTTGTCATCCTTCTTATCATCTTTCTTCTCCTTCTTTTCTTCCTTCTCATCATCATCTCTATAAGTATCATCAGTCATTATATCTCCCAATACTTGGTTTGGTGTCATGGTGTCCAAACCGCTTCTTACTAGAATGGTGATCAATGTACCAAATCTTGAAGGTAAGTACCTCAAGAACTTATGGAAGAAGTCCTTATCCTTCACCTCTTCTCCAAGTGCTTTGAGATCATTGACAAGCACTTGAAGCCTATGGAATATCTCCGGCACACTCCCATCCTCCTTCATCTTGAAGCTTGCAAACTTCTCTTTGAGGATGTATGCCTTAGCACCCTTTATGGCTTGAGTGTCCTCAAATGATTCTTCCAACTTCTTCCAAGCTTCATGTGCCATCTCAATATTCTTGATTTGCTCAAATGTTCTTTCATCAATTGCATCATGAATGGCACTTAGAGCAATATCATTGTTTTGGAGAAGCACTTCTTCAGCCATGGTGGGATTCTCTGGATCTTCAATCTCAATTTTGGTTTCTACCACCTTCCACACCTTTCTATTGATTGACTTGATGTGTGTGGTCATTTTTTACTTCCAATAAGGATAATTTGTGCTATCAAATTGGGGTAGCTTCTTGGTATTGTTGGTTTGAGCTATTTTTACACCAAAGGTTGTTAAGCCTCAAATCACGGTGACCTCGGTTCTGATACCACTTGAAATGTCCTAATGGCTAGAGCGGGGGTGAATAGCCTAATAAAATTTCTATAACAACACTTAACAAAATAGTTAGACAATTATGAGGCGAAGCAAGTGTTGTGCTAGCCTACTCAAAATGCAAGCCACCTACCACAATTGTAGTTTAGATAGTGTCGATTCACACAAGAGCTATGACACTACCCTATGTTAGTGTGCTCTCAAAGGCTAACTAAAGAGCCACATCAACCAAGTAAGCAAGCTCTCACAACTAGCTACACTAAAGAGCTTGTCAACTAGTTTGCGGTAAAGTAAAAAGAGTGATCAAGAAGGTTATACCACCGTGTAGATGAAAGAACCAATCAATCATAAGGATGAATAACAATGAAGGCCAATCACCTCGGAATCAATTATGAACATAATGATTTTTATCGAGGTTCACTTGCTTGCCGGCAAGCTAGTCCTCATTGTGGCGATTCACTCACTTAGAGGTTCACGCGCTAATTGGCTTCACACGCCAAACCCTCAATAGGGTGCCGCACAACCAACATAAGATGAGGATCACATAAGCCACGAGCAATCCACTAGAGTACCTTTTGGCTCTCCGCTAGGGAAAGGTCAAGAACCCCTCACAATCACCACGATCGGAGCCGGAGACAATCACCACCCTCCGCTCAACATCCTCGCTGCTCCAAGCCATCTAGGTGGCAGCAACCACCAAGAGTAACAAGCGAAATCCACAGCAAAACACGAACACCAAGTGCCTCTAGATGCAAACACTCAAGCAATGCACTTGGATTCACTCCCAATCTCACAAAGATGATGAATCAATGATGGAGATGAGTGGGAGGGCTTTGGCTAAGCTCACAAGGTTGCTATATCAATGAAAATGGCCAAGAGAGTGAGCTTGAGCCGGCCATGGGGCTTTAAATAGAAGCCCCCATGAAATAGAGCCGTTGGCTCAATTATCGGGCTGACTGCGCGTCGACCGGACACTCCGGTCCAATCGACCGGACGGAGCACCAAACGCTCCGTTCGTGAATACCGGACATGTCCGGTAGGTCGACCGGACACGTCCGGTCTCTCCAGTTCAAGACAAGGTAGCCGTTGCAGCCCACACTTTCATGCGATCGGACGCTCAGACCGGACGCAGAACTACAAATGACCGGACGCTGAGCCGCTGAGTCCGGTCGAGTCCAGTAAGCCACCAGGGCCGACCGGACGCGTCTGTTAGTAGCTGACCGGACGCTGAGCCTCAGCGTCCGGTGGAGTACAGTAAGCATCCACGCTCGACCGGACGCGTCCGGTCACACCAGACCGGACGCTACCAGTGTCCGATCGACGGCTCTGCCGAACACTGCGTTTGTTGATTCACACACGTCCGGTGTGGCGACCGGACGCGTTTGGTCGCTGAGTTCGTCGCCAAATACCGGACGTGTCCGGTCACCATACCGGACGCGTCCGGTCACTCTGTAACCAGCGCGGCTAACTCCTCTTCGACTCTATCTTCTTCACCCTTGCTCAAATGTGTCAACCACCAAGTGTATCACCTTGTGCACATGTGTCAGCATATTTTCACAAACATTTTTCAAGGGTGTTAGCACTCCACTAGATCCTAAATGCATATGCAATGAGTTAGAGCATCTAGTGGCACTTTGATAACCGCATTCCGATACGAGTTTCACCTCTCTTAATAGTACGGGTATCAATCCTAAATGTGATCACACTCTCTAAGTGTCTTGATCACCAAAACAAAATAGCTTCTATGGTTTATACCTTTGCCTTGAGCCTTTTGTTTTTCTCTTTCTTCTTTCCAAGTCCAAGCACTTGATCATCATCATGGTATCATCATCATTATGCTATGATCTTCATTTGCTTCATCACTTGGAGTGTGCTACCTATCTCATGATCACTTGATAAACTAGGTTTGCACTTAGGGTTTCATCAATTCACCAAAACCAAACTAGAGCTTTCAAAAGGGAGCGAAGACGCGTGCGACGGCGATTTTGTTTCCACCTGATTGTGCGTTGAAGCCTGGAGGGTGGGGAAATCCAAATAACGTTCGTCGTCGGATCGAGTTGAAGCCTGTGAGAGAGGATTAGGAGCCATAGATTTTAATGATGTTAAAATTTTGGGTGTAATTTTATTGGTGCACAATGATTGACTCCCTCAGCGGGGGACGCGTTGTTTGGTGTACCTAAAATAGTTTAGATTGATCCCTTACAGTAGAGACGACGACTACTATTTCTCTCCCTTTTATTTTTTTTATTCTTCTTGGTTTCATATCTATAGAGGACACTATCAATGGCTAGTAAACATTTTTAAATAATAGTGATATTTATCAACACTGTAAATAAGTAAATGGAACTTTTTATATTTTATTAAAGTTGGACATTTTTCTATTGAAGCTAAAAACCATTTTAAGAAGTTCACATAACAATCTCACAAACCAAGAACATATTTCACGTAAATCTATAATAATATTTTCCTAAAAGAGTAACAATTTTCTTTGTGACAAATTCCTAAGTGAACATTAAATATTTTTGTGCTAAAATATGGAACAATGGTTCCCGTGAACTAGAGTAATGACATTTCAATATCTCATGAAAAAATTGAATTATCTTAGCACTCCCTTTGCAGTTTACGATTTACTTTCTAAGGATTTTTATGGTGCGGTAGGGTTAAAGATTAGGTTGCAAAACACTTTCGTGTCCTAGAATGGTCATACTTTGTCAACCTTAAACAAATTCGGCTAAGAAAGTAGATGCACATATTGGTATTAAGGCCGTAAAAATCTCCAAATGAAAACAAGAGGCCGGCCCTATGGCCAAGCCATGACATAAGTGATGTGACGGCAACTAATGTTTTGCAGCTCCGAGCGAGAAGGATGAGAGATGATAAGAGTGAATGATGAGAAGTGACCAGTAGAAGACAGGCGTGGCAGAGAGAAAAAAATGAGAGTGGATGAGTAAGAGATGGACGGATGTGCCGTGTGTAGGGTGGCAGTGGGTGAGAAAAAGACTCTAGAGATACAGGATGGTGAAAAGACGTGGAACCGACGGGCTCACGGAGTTGCAAAACGAGAGAAGAGCTCACTGGTTGAAGAGGATCGCACACACGGCCCGTCAACCGCGAATCAAGCCGCCCCCGCCGAGCTCGCACACATACAGCGTTTTTTTTTTCACGAACGCTGACAACGATCTCCACCTTGATGGTTGCAGGTTGCTCTCCCAAACGGGCACACCCCAGTCGCCTTGCTCGGCTGCTCCTGCGCGCAGTGCCACCGATCGAGTGGGTCCACGTCGCAATCCACAGGGCTGCTGATCCTATCGTGTGTGCCTTCCTGCCCTTTTCGCCCCCAGGAATCGGAGCCCTGCCTCGCACGACGCGACATCCACGCTGCGAGATTCACTGAGCTTCTTCGGCCCCGGCTGAACACGACGGGAAACAGCGGCCGATAGAGGAGTACGACTGTACGAGCGGTGAAGCTACTACCAGACTTGGTGGTGAAGTGATTGGCTAAAGAAAAAAAAAAGACCCGGCGAAGTGAAGCCAAATCGGTTTGGAGAAATATACCTGCGATCTCGCATGTCCTTTTTGCGCTTGCTGCCTTCGTCTTAACGAAAAACACGAGCAGTCACGGGCGTAGAAAAAGCGCAGAGTTCGGTGGCTGTCCATTCACATTGACTGGTCTCCCGTCTCGTCGCCAAACATGTCCGGACGCCATACGAGGCAGTGAGGCATACCCGCACATTATTGTTTTGCCGAATTGCCGTTTCACATCAACACTCGTGTGAGCGGTGCGTTGCCGTCTCACGAGATCGAAAGGGCTGCACGATCGTCTGATCCGCTCAGTGTGGTTGCTGCCGCCGGTAGCACGGTACTGGTCCCGTACTCTTGACTTTGGTTGGGTGCCGTCGGATCGAACGACGATCCACTTTGGTTGGTCGCTGGCCGTGACACGAGGCTCCACTGTCCGCTCCACTGGGCCCGCACCGGATAAAGGCCTCTCTCTGTCCCCCCCTCGTGTTGATTCCTCCTGGATATGGCTCAGCTCACAGGTCACAGATCGTCGGGGGCAGATTTGTAAGCGAAATTGTAGAGTGGGGACTGACGAGGCGAGACCTGGAAAGTCTCACGTTATCCATCCACAGTTCGTTTTTAGGATAGGAAGAATCTTCCACGGTGCCTGCTGAACCGATGCTGCAGTGTTCTCATCTCCGTTTTAGCATCTTTGCGATGCCACTGCAATATTCACTCATATTCTTATTCCAAAATTAGTTGTCCGGGGGGGAAAGGGGAGGAAAAATACGGCATAGCTTCCTTTTTCACGTTGTGCGTGTGCGCGTATCCAGATTCCAGAACCGCTATCATGCATGGTCGCCGGCGCCGCCAGACCGCCGGCGCCGGGCGTCGACGCTTGGCGGCTGCCGTGGCACCAACTGTCAGCGGCAACGAGTGAAAAAACCAGGGAGAGAACGGCGGCGGGCGGGTGAGGTGCGCGGCCCACCGCCACTTGGCGAAAAGCGCAGCGCACGTGGCGCCCGCGGGAGCGGCCCCTTATCCTGTGAGCGCGGGGCAAATGACGGCCCTGCCCTGGAAAGCGCAAAAAGGGCACTGCGGCAGCGCGGCCTTTTCTCTGCGGGTCCCGCACTGCCGCACCACATAGGCGACGAGGTGGGCCCCCCTCTCCCGCCCGCCCTCATCCCCTTCCACTTCCCCCTCGCGTTCTCCCCCGTCTCCAGTCTCCACCTGTTCCGTCCCATTCTCCTCCCCCCACCTCGCCTGGCTTATCCCCCCCGAGGCCCCGACCCGACTCCTGCTCGACGTGTTGGCAAAACCTCCTCCTAGTCCTCTCGCAGAAGAGGAGGTTGTTTTCTCTACCGGCGCGGCAACAGCGAAAGCTTCTCGATCTCTGCCCCCCCGCAGCCCCGCCGTTGGGTGGTTGGTTCCGCGCCTTGGCCGCGCCCGCGCGGGTGGGATCCGAGCTCCGTGGAGAAGCGCCGCCGCGATACGGTGAGTGTTCTTTCTGGTTGTTGTTTGTTTCATCGCGAGCTGTGCGTTCTCTGTATGCTTGGATTCGGACATTCGGTACCATCCGGGTAGCTTGGATTTGGATGAGGAGTGTGTTGCTTCTTCGATCGGGGAGTGAGTGTTCGATTTCGAGTCCGCTTGCTTAGCCTGCCGGTGTTCCAGTTCCAGGGAGTTTGATGTGTATGTGTGTTGGACTGACAAGTCTGAACTCTATTTTTTCTTTCCTCTTTGCGGACACTTCACGTTTTAATTCCGTGTTGCGTAGAGCGTACGTGAATTGTCTTGGTTTGTTTGATTTTGTCCTTGAGCAGGCGGACTCAGTTGCTCAAGTCTTGATTAACGCCATCTAATCACCGGAGCACCGTGGCTTTGCTTGTATCTGCAGCCAATTCATCTGGAATGGTTTTTATCTTTTTTTTAAGGTTGCTTTTTGCCTACTGACTCATGAATAGCGATCGTATATTCGCGCTTTGCTTGTACCTGGCTTTCCTTTCTGTTCTTAGCCGCAACTATTCATTTACTGTTTTTGAGCGAAATTCGCCGTGTTTGTTTGAGTGGCGGCGAAAGTCCGTTGGCTTCCACGCATAACCGGCATAGGTGCGCAAGCGGGCAAGCGACAAGATAGAGGGGAAAAAGTGAGGATTAGTGGTGCTTAACACCTGTAGTTGTTATAACGGAAGTTTGGCAAGTGTCAACTTATGCTGTGCTAGTACACGCTTACCGGCCATGTGCATGGAAAGTTTCCATTGGATATGCCAAAATATGAACATGCCACTCAAAATGATAACTAGGGAGCCGTTTGCACTAGAGGTCGCTAAAGTTTGGTTGCACTTCATCCTATTTGTCTCTCACGCCTATGTGCTGATATGCTGTGCTAAGCTCGCAAGTCTAGCATGATAATGGCAATTGCAATCAGCGTTTCTTTGGCTCCAAGTTGACTATTCACTCTATCTTTTGGTGGTACCAAATGCATTATGGTTACTCTATTTGAAGGTCTTTTCAATTTACTCCCCCCTATGCTTTACAGAGATTATATGCTTTGCCAATAGCATAGTCTCATATTACAGTTTGTTCTGTTTCTTAGGGAAAAAAAAATACAGTTTGTTCTGGGTGGAAGTCCCCCTAGGTTACATGTCTGTACTTCTGTTTTGAAACTTCTAGTTATCTAATGCCCTGGCCGGCAGATCTAGGAAGAATATCTAAATCTCAAGTTTTCTGTGAGGGGAAGCGTCCTATTAGCTAAATCAGGGAGTGGTTCTGTGTTATCCTAAGATTGTCAATAGCTCGGGCAGGATGTAAGTAGATGCATATGTTTGCTGATGTGGAACAGAACAGGTGTCTGTTTGCATGGCCTGGAAAAAATTGCCAAGTTTTTCTCAATACCCCAATTTTGTCTGTGCGAAACAGTCAGAAATAGCTATATGTTTGCTGTATTGTTACTGACTGTTTACTTCTATATGCCAGTATCACATAGGGTTCCACGGGATTCAGCTGCTGAACAGGGCACCGGAAGGTGGATTTGGTAGCAGCACTGAACAGCAAGTGGAATTTCTCAATACAGTCCAGGATCATGGCTTCTCTTTGTGATTTCTGTGGGAAACAAAGGTCAATGATCTACTGCAGATCAGATGCGGCATCGTTGTGCTTATTATGCGACCGTAATGTTCATTCAGCTAATGCGCTGTCTCGGCGTCATACAAGGACCCTTCTTTGTGATCGTTGTGGTTCACAGCCTGCATCAGTCAGATGTCTTGAGGACAACGCATCACTTTGCCAAAACTGTGATTGGAATGGGCACGATGCAGCATCAGGGGCTTCTGGGCATAAAAGGCAGGCCATAAACTGTTACTCAGGGTGCCCCTCATCAGCAGAGCTTTCGAGAATCTGGTCATTTATTATGGATATCCCGACTGTAGCTGCTGAGCCCAACTGTGAGGATGGACTAAGCATGATGACAATTGATGACAGTGATGTGACGAATCATCATGGTGCTTCAGATGATAAAAGACTGTTGGAAATAGCTAACACAACACTCATGAGCGATCCACCTTCAGCCGACAAGCTTAAACCTCTGATAGGCTCTTCTTTCGGAGATGGGTTTGATGTTCTGCCTCTAGCCACATATCAGCCTGCTGGACCAGTTTCATTGACGCCTAAGGTGCTATGTGCCTTTCATATTTTCCTCCAAGAATGTTTCTGAACATTGTGCTTTGTTTTTGCATGTCAAAAGACTTGTTTCTTATGGCATGCAAGTTACTTAAACATATAAAATAAAGAATGTTGTCATATGAATATATCATAATAATAGTCATGTAGCTTGGTTAATGTTTCAGTCTTGCAGCAGCACATCATTTACTGCTGATATTCAGGAAAATAGTACACAAAAATTATTTCTTAGTGATGATCCATTTGTCTCTATTTAACGTTGTCTGTCTCTTTTTTTCCCTGCTGGGCTCTCAGTGCTCTAGTAGCTTCTCTTTACAATGAAAATTCCATTTCTGTAACAAGTTATTAGATACGTTTACGTCAGTGGACAGTTGCAGGTTGCATCGGTTCAGAATTTCAGATCTTGTTTATCGTCAGTCCTTTTTTAAGAAAAATACGATCTGTTATTGTTGTATTCTTATCAGATGCTGGTTACATCTCTCAGGTACCTTATGCCAGAGATGACGATAAGTTCAATGATGGCATGTATGAAGACTTATGTGTGGATGATGCTGACCTGACATTTGAGAACTACGAAGAGCTATTTGGTACCTCTCACATTCGAACAGAGGAACTCTTTGATGACGCTGTAATTGACAGTTACTTTGAAACAAAGGAAACACCAGCTTTTTTCAACGAGGTACGTACTTTTCTTGTATACTCTCTATGATTCTAAATATGTGACATTTAGGACATCAACATAGTCCAGAAGGTGGCAATTCGGCAAGGAATTTCTATGAAAATTTGACATTTCAAACAAAGCTAACTAAATGCTATGAAATTACTTTAGGTAACATGTATCTTACACTGTCAATGCACATAACTGTCATATCCGGATGGCCAAAGTATATATTTTCATTTGAATTTTTCCTGTGGGAAAGAGAGCTCCTGTGCTTACTTCCCCAATCTACTCCTAGTTAGCCAGGGTCAGTTTATTTTCTTACCTCAGTTGTTATTAATTGTTTCTGTTAATTTCACTCATCAAGTCTGAGTTCAGGACATTTTGGCATTTAAAGTATTAAGTTTATTTTCCATCCATAGAATACTCTATTTTTTTAAACTCAGTAATTACTATTATAGACACAAATAGGTCAAGTGCTGTTGCTTTACTAAATTTCTGGGACATTTTTTTATGTTTTCAGCAGCCCAAAACTATGCAGCTAGAATGTAGCAATGTAGTATCAGCTGATTGTGGGATGTCAAACCCAGGGGCAAGGGCAGATTCCAGCCTTTGCATTCCTATTAGGCAGGTCAGATCTAGTATATCCCATTCCTTATCTGGTTTGACTGGTGAGAGCAGCGCTGGAGATCACCAAGATTGTGGGGTGTCACCAATGCTCCTCATGGGTGAGCCTCCCTGGCATTCTCCTGGTCCTGAAGGCTCAGTTGCTGGAGGCAGCAGAGATAGCGCTCTCACTCGATACAAGGAGAAGAAAAAGAGAAGAAAGTAAGCAATCTAAATGTCTACTTGTGGTTATTCTGTGCTTAACATTCATTATTGTGGCTATCTTCTTAAGAAAATGTCTCCTACCTTCTGGTTCTCGTATTTCTAGTTTCAGTTTTGTATTTCCTTGCAAAAGTTGCTAACTGATCTTTCTTTTCATGAATTTGATCTACAGGTTTGACAAGAAGATCAGATATGCCTCTCGCAAGGCTAGGGCAGACGTGAGGAAGAGGGTCAAGGGACGGTTTATAAAGGCTGGTGAAGCGTATGACTATGATCCACTAAGCCAAACTAGAAGCTACTGAGCCTTGAATGTGACGGTTGTTATTGTCCAGTGTCAGCCTAGCAATCTTCAACTGCTCATCTGTTGTAGGTTGCGCTACAGGCAAGATCACTGGAGAGCACAACAATCGCATGCATCAGAGCCTGTAATTGAAATACGGGAAAAAAGGTTACGACGAGTGGGATGAATGAAAAAGACAAAAAGAAAGATGCAGACTTGCCGGACTCCTTGTGGCGTGAATGGAATGGAACATACATATTCATCCTTCAGTTCCTCAGCAGATGAGTGATTTGGACGGAGCTTTGCCGTCTGTGCGTCGGACAGATGCAATTGGTGCTCGTCCTCCAGCTCTACCGCTGCGTGCAAGGACCTGCGTCGGCTACGATGTTCGGCAGTGAGCTGCCAGGTTGTACAGTCTGGGTAACAGCCTAACAGGATACATTTATACCTCTTCTGTTTTCGTTCTGTAATATTATTTGTGAAGCACAATCTTCTCTTGGCAGGAGATTGTTCTTTGGTCGTGTGTATGTTTGTAGATGGATGCAACATTGGTAAAAAGAAGTAGCCGTCATGAATGTAAAGTTCTTGTTAGGCCGCATATAGCAATGGGAGATGAGTAGGAGAATCACACGTATCTGGACACTGAACCTCTGTAACTATTTTGTGCCAGAATAACCTTCCTGTGCTTTGTCATCTACTCATCTGAGATACTCCACGATTTATGCTCCTTGCGCGCTGCATCCCCATCGTGATTACTGACAGTGGTGGGCTAGAACTAGAAGGAAGTCAGGTTCAGGTGCCCGCTGTGCTCCAGGACGCTAGGGTCTCATGGCGAGGCGGGCGACGCTGATGCCGCGTTGGAGAGACGGTGTCTGTGTGTATTTGGGCCGAGCGCATCAATCCAAATGTTTTCAGCCCTGCTGTATGCAGAAAGACAATGGGCCGCAATCCGGCGTCTCTCGCTCTTGTTTGGTTGTGTTCCTCGTCTTTAGCCGTATGATGGTGATCTTTTACCCCGACGGTAGACAGTATGTTCAGCGTGTACATACGTGTGCATGCATGTGTGGGCCTAGGTACATACTGTTCTGTACACGATGAACTCACCCACCCAGCTGCCACACGTGTACGCGCCCGGTGCTCCCACCCGGCGCGGGTGCGGCGGGCTCGGCGGTTGGGCTGTCCGCTTCGGCCCCGGCACGCGAGGGTGACGCGTGCCTAGAGCCTTGGACGTACTCCTACTCGTTTAGGTTAGGGCGTCGGTCGGTCGTCGGCACGGCGCAGGGGTGAGGGGTCCATCCAAGCGCCAAGTGCCGGGCGCTCCTCGACCGATCGTTCTCGACGACGCGAGTCCCCGCAGCGTGGTGGACTTGGGGGGTGAAGGAAGGGAGCGCCGGCACCTGGTTCGCGCCGTCGCGCGGCACGTGATTGTAATGCGACTGCGTGCGAGTGCCGAGGACATTTTTCTTTCTTTCTTTCTTTTTAAAAAAAATAATACAAAATACTGCTAGTAGTAGCTCAAGTGCTCAGTCTCCCCCTCCATATACGCTATGTGCAAAAAAGGAGCTGAGGCTAATGTGTCGTTCCACTGCTGCCTGCAGAGAACATTCCATTTGTTTAGACAGTGGACTAGCGTGGAGTTTGCAACTTAACTTTTTTACCACCCACCTGTGCTCCGATCCATCGCTGATTTTCTCAGCACCGTTCTTGTCTTGGGACCTCACTCACCCCGAACACGTTGTGTGCCTGTGCCACGGGAAATGGTCCGTCCTCCACCGTCAGAAAACACAGTTTCTCCACCACCACCAGGTCCAGGTGCTTGGTTCCTCGGTCTAATACTCGAGAGAGCTTGCATCGCCATCATCGTGCCAGCGCCCAGGCTTTCGTTTGGCTGTGGCTCGTCATAAACGATCGTAAATTTTCAGCCAGAACAGTATTTTTCTCTCACACAAATCAGACAGCAATACTTCTTCACGAACCAGCAACGATACGAACCAGCCAACCGAACAGGCTTATACGCCATATAAACGTCCACTCTTCCTCTACGAATATGATGCCACCGGCACCAGGGTCGTACCTAGGATTTGGAGGCCCCTGAACAAAATACACGATGAGGCCCTAAAATTCGAAAAAATCAAAGTATGCTTTCACTTAATTATAAAGCTTCAGAATATATATGGGCCTTAAACTACTCAGAACAGATCAAATTTTAATGCTAAAAGAGTAAAAAGCAGTACTCAAGTAACAAATAGTAGTATCGTGGCACGAGAAAGCAAAATGACAGAGAAAAATGACCAAACAAGGGAAGCGAAGTCGCCAAGTAGGCTGGTGAACATGGCCATTAGGCCTTACATTCGTGAGTTGATCCAATTAATAAACCAGAAATTGCAACTTATAAGTCTTTTTTTTTTGGATATGCTATATTTTTTTTCTATTTAAAAGATTTGCTATATTTATTCGTACATACTATAAATTTGGAGGCCAGTAGCCCACCTTGCTCCTGCCAATCTATATGCCGCCATCAGAGCGTGAGCGTCAGACTCGGACCAAACGGTATGGGGAGGATGCCCGCGACTTAGCTCGAAATTCGTCATTTTCAGTCAATTAACATTATTTTTCTCTTACGATAAATCAGTCAACAGTACTTTTAACCATGACTTATGAGAAGCGAACAGAGCATAATTTTTCTTGTTCTATTGCTTATAAAAATGTAGCAAAAAAGATCTAACCAGCTAAACCAAAACAGCGTTGTTGCGTGTTTTTCGGAACAATTATACTTGTTTCATTTCAAACGCCAAGATCTATAGGGTAACAGCTCAACGCCAAGATATTTGCGGTGCCGAGGCTTTATCCACGTCGGCGCCAGGTCACCGCCACGTCCTACGCCTCGCCAAGACCTCGGCGCCATTGGCCATGGCGCCGAGACGTGTTTTCTCGACGCAAAAAGTCATGTCGCCGAGGTCAGGGTCCATAAACAAAAATCAAACCACCATGGATCTATTTGTGAATATTTTTCAAAAAAAAAAAGGCTGAAAATAAAAAATTCGGATGGTAGACAAATGTTTACACGAGCATTCATCAATCCATATAAACACAAAAACCGTCTCACCGTGCATTCCGGGCCATGAGGCAGTGATGCTCCTGAGTCCTGAACGTCCACAACCAAATGGAAAGCCAGGTACGCGGGGACCTCATAAGCTCATCTACTCCTTATCGTAGAAACCACTCGACGTCACGTTTTACGACAGCCAGCCGCGATCTCGAGGCATAGGCAGCCCAATTCATCATACTTCAGGTCTACACTCCTATGCTACGATTTACGACCACACACTAAATGCCAGTTACGACAGAGCTACAGGTCGAGTAAGTTATCGTGCACGATGTCGGAATTATGATCATGGATTCGAAAAGGTTCGAGATGCCTTTCCCTTTTCTCCGGCCAGGGTACGCCCAACTGAATGCGTCGCCTGTACTACGTGCACCCATGGACTATTCGCTACCTACTGAGTTTTTGGTGAGATCGGTACGTGCATGCTCTCCAAGGTTTTTGGTAATCAACTAATCAAGTACACTTATATTACTAACAGAGACGACAGGTATAGTCATTGGTTCTCTTAATAGAAAACTGTTCTTAGTAGTAGTCCCCCTCCCCCCCCCCCCCCCCCCCCCCCCCCCCCCCTGGTTTCTGTAAAATTGGCAGTCATTCTTAATTCTGAAACTAACCATCAGGACTGACGCCTTCTTAATTCTGAAACTAACCATCAGGACTGACTAGAAAGCTGGAGCGAGCAAACCACCCACACCCACCTGAATTACCTGGTGATAGACCCTGACGGGAATACGGAACCAAATCTCATTTGCCCACGATAGTACACGGGCACTAACCGGCTGCGGCCCCTCGCGAGCGCCACCTTGATTGCCACTCACCCCGCCCGTCGCCGCCATCACTCGCCCGCGGGCCGCACCACGGCGGCACAACGGGCCGGCTAAAACGAGGCAGGGCGCGCGCTTAAAATAGCCCGGCACGGCACGTACCACCCGCCCGCCCGCGCCGCGCAGGCACCCCTACCCGCTCGTCCTGGCCGGCCTCTCCTCCGCCTGGGTTCCTCCTGCTTGTTTTCACGGTGGTGGTGCTGCTGCTGTTCTTGGCTTGGCGTCTGGTTGCAATCCCCCCTCCGTCTATCTAGCGGCCGCGACCGAGAGGCGGTGGAGGGCAAACAAAGGCTAGCGAGATGACGAAGCTGCCGTGGTGGCGCGCCGACGCGTCGGAGCTGGTGGCCGTGACGGCGATGGGCGTCTGGGAGGCTGTGCTCGCCGGCGGCGGCAGGAGATTCATCAAGCGGAAGGACAGCGACGCCGGCGAGACGGGTTCGCATCCCCACCATCCTGTTAATCTGTTCCTCTTGTTCCTGAACATTTTTTAAAATCCTTTCCGCCGGCCATCTGTTGGGGTTGATGGCCAAACAAGAGCGCTCTTCCTTGTTGGCTCTGAGCGGTTGGTGTTCGTGGCGTGGGTGCCAATTCAGTTTCCCAGTCCTTTTTCTCCGCATTTGAAGGGATCTTTTAGGTCAGTTTGGTGCGATTTTTTGGTGCGGATAAAAACTGCACCCACATTTTTTTTTGCGTTTGCAGTTGCCACCTTCACCTTACTGGCCAGTCGTCACCTCCTCGTAGCTGCTGCGGCCTCTCGGAGGATTCTGGTGCGGAGAAAAAATGGCATGAAAGCCATTCACTTTTCCCGCGAACGGCAAAGTTGTTGCTTGACACGTTCTGTTTGGATTCTTCGATCTTTTCCAACGCCCGTTTCGTGGACATCGTATAGTTGCTGCCTGTTTTCAGCATCTTTATTTGCACGCAGAAGATGTGATTTTCCTTTCTTGTTTCCGATCCTCCCATCTTGCCACATCTCGCGTGGTCGAGTAAAGCTTAGGAACTGGGTGCACTGTAGCTGTAGCTGAGTATTTTTCTTCTTGTCTGTTCCCCCCTCATCGACTCCAGCATCCTTCTTCCGTGACGCATCACCATCCATGGATGTAATCGACAGGAAAAGGAACTAGGACCTGCTGATTCACATCTCTTTGTTTGTCCTTTTCTGCTTCTACCTGTTCACTAATAATCAGTGCCCTGCTGTTACTGCCCTAAAGTCCGCAACACGATGAATGGTTTCCTGAGAGGAAGGACAGACTAAAGAGAATATCATAATCAATATGAGTGTTCTGTTTGGCATGTGAACTTTTGAATGTGACACAGACACATTCAGCCTGTTGCTGGTCGGTTTCTGGGCTGATAAGCCCGGCTGGTGCTGGTTTATTGCGAGAGAAAAACACTGTTGGCTGACTAATAAGCCTTGGCTGAAACCAACAAGTCAAGGTTTGGGACAATACGACCTGATGACCTGAATGAACTATGACCTCATTGCTTGTTTTGTAATGGTTTGGGACAATAAGAATACCAGTATTTTCACTTGCTTTTAAACCTTACCCATTCAAGATTTCAAACTAGTATATGTTTTTTTTGTGACTTTCAAACTAGTATATGTTGGGCCGCCTGCCATTTTGAATGTTCCTGCAATGCTATGCATAAGAAAGCTAGCTCCACATGAGAAGTTAAACTGCAATCTATGGATAACTTTAGAAATATATAGCTTTCTGTTTCTCAGTTTTTTTTAATTTATTCTTTTCTAATACTGTGTAAGTAAAACATTAGTTGAAAATGCTTGTGGGTGCTCATGAATGTATGATTGAATTGTTAAGGAAAGGATAAATATTGTAAGGCGAATTGGCTGGAGAAGTGAAGCCAACTTTAAGAACATATGCAATCATATACCATGTTTAATCCTGAGCTGCTTTAACAATACAAAGTGTGATGACTAAGCAAGGAGGATGGAAAGTTATCTCACAGGTGTTAGCTGATATAAGTGATAATAAAGAAAATTGAGTTCTGCCCCTACGTGCTGTTGAACTTACCAGGTCGGGCACTCGAGGAGTTGCGAAGCTCCTTGTACAATGAAATGCATAGTTCAGAAGGTGCTAAGCGCCAGCAGCAGCGATTCTGTGGACCAAGTGTTGCACTGACATTCAATTTTGCTATTGCTGTTGGGATTATCATGGCAAATAAAATGGTATGACTTGTACACGATAACCTGCGTTTTTTTTTGAGAACTTACGTTTATTTATCCTATACGTCCCTTTGTTAGAGTTTCAAGTATTTTTTATGTGTGATCTATTGTCTTGCAGGTGATGGGGAGTGTTGGATTTAAGTTCCCAATTGCACTCTCATTAATTCATTACGCAGTTGCATTTGTTCTAATGGCCACCCTTAAGACATTATCCTTGTTACCGGTTGCCCCTCCATCGAAATCCACTCCTTTCTCATCTATATTTGCTTTGGGTACTGTAATGTCCCTGTCCACTGGGCTAGCCAACGTGAGTTTGAAACATAATAGGTAAACCAGATTCCATTTGAAAGTTAAGTGATGTGCGCTTACATAAATTTTGTAATATTGCCTTCATGTATTCTCAGTATTTTTGCTATTCAGTGTAGGTTTCTATCAAATGGCTAAGATTGCTGTAACCCCAACAATTGTCGTAGCCGAATTTATGCTTTTCCAGAAGAAAGTTTCCTCTCAGAAGGTAGGCTTGCTGCAACAAAATGTGTTTCCACAATGTTTTACTGCTTTGAGGCCAACTATTATAACATGGTTCTGGAAATAATTCAACTATGAAATAAGTAAGCAAAAAAAAAAACAAAAAAAAGGAAGTGTACATGCTTTTTTGTCCCTCTACCAGACTACAGCTGCTCACACCATCTGTATGGTGTATTACTTTGTCTGGTCGCTAAATATGTTCTTTTGAAATTTCGCTTTGACATTACAGGCTGTCACACTGGCAGTTGTGTCATTTGGAGTCGCTGTAGCGACTGTTACTGATTTGGAGTTCAACTTTTTCGGTGCTTGTGTCGCATTAGCATGGATTGTTCCTAGTGCCGTGAACAAAATCCTTTGGTCAAGTTTGCAACAGAGTGGAAACTGGACCGCCCTTGCGTATGTTCTGTTTTTTTCTTTCTTTGATTCAGGTTATTCATAACTTTATTACCTTATAATAACCCAGATTATCCATTATTAAACCAGGCTAATGTGGAAGACTACTCCAATTACGATATTTTTCTTATTGACATTGATGCCTTTGCTGGATCCCCCTGGCTTGTTTTTGTTCAATTGGAACTTCAGAAACAGCTGTGCTATTATCATTTCTGCATTGTTCGGTTTCCTTCTTCAGTGGTCTGGTGCTTTGGCACTCGGGTGAGATACATCATTGCTTATTTCATTCAAACTGCCATTTCTCTATCCAAGTTTTGACAAGTCATTACCTGACGAAATGTAATTGCTGACGCACAACATAATAAAACAACATAACAGTGGGCAAATAATATGCGTGGCTTCTTGTTTGCTTAAGCAAAATGTACCTACCAGTTTTGGGATCTTGGTTGGATAGTGTCTCATGAAAAGGACTTGATAAGATTTGCAATCTTCCATTTATTTTCTTCATTCATACTTCAGTCAAAAAGGAATCTAGTATTGATTCGCTTGTATTGGTAAATTTACACAAAAATGTTTTGGTTTTTACAAAGAAACACATTATTCGTTTTTGAAAAGAGCTAGTACAACATGCCTTTCTTTCTTATAAAACTGAAACCAACAACCTGCAAAACTATAAAGTTTCAGTAAGATTTTTCCAGTGTCTGCTAATTGGCAACCGCATGGAAAAAATGTGCCACTACAAATCCACAATCTAAGAATTAATTAACTTGCAACCTTTTGCAGGAGAAAAGAAAATTGATGAAACAAAATCACGTGGCCATGATGCCTACTCCTACGTAATAGTAGCTTTTTAAGTGACTAATAATAATTCGTTGTGTATTGCTTCAGTGCGACGTCAGCTTTGTCTCATGTTGTGCTGGGCCAATTCAAAACCATCGTCATCATGCTCTCCGGCTACCTGATCTTCGGCTCCGACCCTGGGATCACCAGCGTCTGCGGAGCCGTCATCGCACTCGGCGGCATGTCGTTCTACACCTACCTGGGTCTGAAGAAAGACTCGGCGACCAGCGGCAAGAAAGCGCCGTCGAGACAGAACTCCTTCATGGGGAGACCTAAGGTCGCTGCAGACAGTGATGACGCGGATTCAGAGCAAGATGATACCGTGTAGGTTGCCAGGTTGGGGAAGCTTACTGCGTTCGGAGGGTAAGGTTGGCCACTGTAGCATGGCTGATTTTGGATGATTGAATAGTATTTTGTGAGAGAGAATAAGCTGGAACAAGCCGGAACCAGATCAGCCGAACGCAGTTGTCATCTAGTAGGTCACTTAACGCAAAGATCGATCTGAGCTCAGTTAATTTCGGTTTGTTGTAATCTGTCGGTGACCGAATCATTTTGTACATAGAAGCCAAACCTTTTAAGACTTACACAGATAAAAATCGCAAAAGCCTGCCTCCACGTCGCCTTAGAATTCCATCCGTCAGATCCGTCCGTCAAGTGATGCCCTCCGTCCGATCCTCATCCCTGCTGGTCTCACCTCGAACCTTCCTCCACGCCCGCAGCATGCAGGCAAGCAACCCGACGCCCTCACAATCACAACCACGAAACGCCGCCGCCGCACGCCGCCCCAACCTGCCCTCCTACCTGCGGGCACCCAGCAGGCGGCCCCCGCTTCGCCAGTGAGGCCGGCGCAGCCCCGGTCCGCTCTGCCGTCTACGGCTGCACGCCGCGCCCTCGCATCAACGCTCGCGGCCATCGCCGGGGAAGCCAGATGTAGCTCCTCTCTCCACGCTGCTGCTGCCATCGCTCTAAGGCAAGATGTGGCCCAGTGGTGCGTCCCTCCTCCGCTCCATCTCAATTATCGCAATTTCATGGCCTATAAGATCCTTGCTGATAACGTTAAAAATTAATTGCCAACCAGTGATAACGCTGCAGGCTCCCCAATTGAACTCTGTAATTTTTTTGATGCACCTTATTCTTTTACTGTTAATTGTGCCTTGGTCACAATACTAAGAGCAAATAAATTTTGAAACTCGATTAAAAGAAACACATGTAGACCTATGCACTATGCAAATTACGTTTACTCTACTGCATCGCAGGTACCTTGGTTGGCTGCTAACCAAAAAAATTTAATTGCCTACATGTTCCTTCATAATAACATTTCAAATTAATAGCCAACCGGTGATAATGCTGCAACCTTCCCAATTTGGTTCAGTAACTTTTTTCCATGCACCTTTTTTCTTTTGCAGTTAATTGTGCCTTGGTCATAATGCTAAAACCAAAAAACTTTTGAACCTCGATCAAAATAAAGACATGTAGATCTTTGCAGATTCATACGTCCTTGGCCTCATTGCAGTTCCAATACAACTCAAATTCTATTTTTGTCGTGCAGATGACCGATTCAGAAGTTCTAGCCTTTCTGCACACCAACTTTTTACCATACCCTGTACATAGAGTTGCTTCAGCCATTTGTACGAAACCTACGCCCTGTAGATGATTTCAAATTTTCAATGCATTCATCTTAGTCCTGTGTTCCGTTGCACTAAATCCTCTAAACCATGCTTCTCTAAATTTCTGTACTGCAGCCAGAGAGGTTGATGTCGCAAAGATGTATGATAATTTCAGTTGCCATGCACTAAGCTACATATGAATTCTGGATGCATTTTGTGGGTTTCCATAGAACAATCATTTCAGAGCAATGTTTTCAGGTCGTCAGGTCGAACCTGGTCGCCATGGGACCGACCAGAAGACTAATCACGATTAGTCGTCGACCAGGCCGATTAGTCGACCCTGGTCGTCCATCTAGTCATCCAAGTATATCAGGACATATATACTATATAGTATACACAATAAAGCAAGCATCAAGACTGCATTAGTGTTTAACTGGTGACACTAATGCAGTCTTGATCTTGACGCACCTGAACAGCAGCACTGCTGCAGTAGCAAAATAACTAACATTTAGCAGACCATAGCAGCCACACAACCAGCATATTACATAACCAAATTAGTTCAGTACAGATAAGCTAAAGTGTTCAATACAAAGTCACAAACATTGACATTCAATAGTCCCACATGTCCGCCCAGTTAAACAGGCCCAAAAACAGAGTAACCAAATTGGTCGTCCTTGTCCTAGTCGGACGACTAATCGCGATTAGTTGTCGACTAATCGGACGACCAGCTTTCTGGTCGAGCTAATCGAGTCGGTCCTCCTAATCGAATACCAGGGACCGACCAGGACGACTAATCACGATTAATCGCGATTAATTGAACGACCTGAAAACATTGTTTCAGAGTCATTTCATCACTGCTACTTATGCTTATTTCTTTGTATTTCGTTGCATCTGCCTGGCTGTGCCCACTAAACCTAAATTTATATGTGCCCTTCACTGCTACTTTGCATGATTGAGAACTTTCAGCTTCGTTTCATCACTGCTACGTATCCCTATTTCTTTGCAGTTCGTTGCATCTATCTGCCTATGCCCACCAAACCTAAATTTATATGTGCGAGAACTTTCAGCTTCGAGCTACTGTGTATGCACACTGAATAAAAACATATTGTACCATTTTTGCAGGAGTTGTTTCACAAAAGCAAGAATCAAGCGGTATAAATATTTAAAAGGTAAGCAGCTACCTTCCTGTTCAAAGATTTTTTTAGGGCCTGCTCCAACTACCCATTTCACTGTGTTCACTTTCCAAGTTCTTCACAAAAATTCCTAATTTCAAAGGAGATAGAGCCTCGCCTTCTTTGATCATGGGTTTCAAAATATTGTAACCCCTTCGTGCTAATCCGGATCCTTTCACGGCTTTGTTTTCAGGGACGGCATAATGTGGCACTAGCATATATTGCTTTTATCTCCTTTTCTTGCATAAGATCTTTCATTATGATCTGTAAACCAATAAGTTCAATACTTCTGTTCCGGAGTTTTAAACTTGCACCAGGTTCATAGAACTTCGTATGATGCGACTGTCGGTGCTAAAAAATTCAACTAGGTTTTACCGTATTTTTCCCCTTTTTTTGTAGGCTGAATATGCTGCCGAGGATGTTGCCTCTATTTTGTATAAGCTCCTACCGGTACCTCTCAGCTTCCTATTTATATCGACTTAGAATTTTAAACTTTTCTGCATTCTGATTTCTGCTTTGTGATTCTAACCTGAACTAGAAAACCATCTCCCCCTTCCCCCCCACCTATATTGCATTACAATAATTGATCTCTACAGTTGAGTTTCCTATCTTCCGGATATAGTACACTAAGATCCTTCCTTGCAAAAACATGTCTAATCTTTTGTGGCAGTCTAAAACCCTATCAAATATGATGAATTAATGGCCAGTACTGCCTATATATTATGACAGGCACTATACATATATACTAATATTTCTTTGACAACAATTTTGATTGCAGGAGGGAATCATATGCATATCATATTTGTCCAGTAATTGATCCAAAATATCAACATCAACCTACGACAGCTAAAGACTGAATCGTTATCCTATATACAAAAATATGTATGATCACAACTACTCTCTACAGTGCTTGAGCCCGTCGGAGGAGGAGCGCCCTCCGTCGGCTCCGGGCCACCCGACGACCTCAACGACGAGGCGCCTGCGCTTCGCTCCGAGCCCACGCTGGGCTCAAACCCCACTGTGAGTAACGTATATATTATTCTTTACTCGCTATTTGATATCTTCCGCCGACTCTCCGGAGGGACCCCGTTGTCCCCACCGCAACCGTCATGCGACCGATTCCCCTACGGCCTCGTGTCCCCCGCGGACGCGTACGCGCGGTGGCTCCGAAAGATGCTGACGCCGCCCCCTCTCACATCCGAATTCGTGGGGATGGCGGGCTACGCTCCCGCCTCTTTCCATGACCTCGTGGATGATGAGGTTGAAAGCGACGGCTCCAGCATCGGCGACGTCGTGGCACCTAGCCACCCTTTGTCCTAGGAGTGCGCTATGGCGGACGCTCCGGGACAGCCGTCGGTGGTCGCGGAGTCCCTACAGACTCACACCCCTTCGGACCCTCGTGCGTAAGAGCACGGCGAGGAGTTACGACAAAGGCGGTAGAGCCAACTGCCATCTGCGTCGGCGCGCTCGGCGCAGCATGCTGCGCCACGCGCGCGTAACCCGGCGAGCGGCGCCTGAGGTCGCGCCCGCCAGGTCCAGCGCAACATCATGGACGGAGGAAACGATCACCCACAGTTCGCTCGGGCTGGCCAGAACATCGCGCTGCGGCGATGCTTCTGCACGGCCTTCCCGAGCCTGTCGAACCCCAGGAGCAGGCGATCTATCGGAACCTCCGCGCGCTGGTGGAAACCGCCGCCGTTGTAACACCTCGGGTGTTACGAGCTTGCTTAGCACCTAGGTTAATGCCTAAGAGTAATTAGCAAAACAAGTTTTAGGGTTTAAAAGTTTAAAGTACAAGGAATTATAAACGAATCTTGTGTGACTCGCTTTCGTGAATAAAACAAGCAAATAAGTGTCGCTAGTCGACTTGTCTCGGTGCTTAACAACTTTTAAATAATCTTGTGGACAAAAGTTGTTTAGGGCTTGTTTTGAAAAAGTATGAAGAAAGTGCTTAAAAATGCCTGATAGCAAATAAATGGCGAATGGCTTGTTTATTTGATAAAGCATGAAAAATATTTTTTATAAACAAAAATAAAATATAACTTGTAATTGGTACTTAAATAAAATTTGAAGTGCAAGTTTAGTAGATGAAAATGCAACCATGGATTTGGTGAATAGAGGTTGTTCCATGGTATTTTTGATAGCTCAAAAATCAAATTGGAAATTAAAATTAGCCCTTTTTGTTGAATCGGCAAAAAAATTGAAGTTGTGTTGAAAGTACACTTTTTGGTGTTTTTTAAAATGCAAAATAGTTAAATAATGCCCCGATGTTTTGGTTCTATTGTTTGGTATAAAGTGTGTACTATGTCGTGAAATGGTTGTCGGTGAAGTTTGGTAAAGTTTGGTTCGTTTAAAAATTCAACCAAAAGTGCTTAGGAACATTAGTTCTAACTGAAACCTTTCTTTTAAGTATGAAACGATAGTAGACAATGCCATTTTGGCATTCGATTTTCAATAAAAATGGTTAACCACTACATCTATGTTTTGCACGATCGGTTGTAGTTAGGTGTATACTAGGACGTGGTGCAGGTCGTGGTTGCGTTACAGTTATGATGCTCACGCAAAAATTGATCAAACTTCGCTAGAACGAGTTGAGGGCATGTTGTTGGCGCTCTGTTCGTGAACCGGCAACTGTAGCGAGCGATCTCAGCTGCTCATCCCAACTACCTCGCCCAGCTCGATTGCAGACGTTCATCCCACCTACTCGAGCTGCTGTTGCCGCATACTGCTTTCGCCCCTGCCCTTGCTTTCTTGACGATGCCGAGCCCCACGACGCTCCCCTCCTGTCCGTCGCAATCAGTCCTCCCCTCACTCCACTGCCATGTTCCTCTCCAACGCCCATCTCCTCGCCGCGTCCGAAGCGTAGCATCGTGACCATCGCCGCGTCGTCGACCTCCATGCTGCGCTACTCTTCTCTGAGCCGCGCCGTCCACTACGCCACATCGTCCACCCACACGACGGGCTGGAGGCGTTGACGCCACGTTGAGCTGCCTCGCCTTCGCGCTACGGACGCCATGGACGACGTAGCCTCACCATCGCGTCGTCACCGTCGCCCGAGCCACCGCGTCGTCGTGAGACCGTCCTTCCCATCGTCGGAGATCCACGTCGTGTCGCCGACCCCGACGTGCCCTGCTCTAGGTCTACGACGCCGTCGCCGGCCCTCCCTCACGAGAGCGTGCAAGTGCGCGCGAGCCCGCACGGTCCCGCGCTGGACCTGCGGCTCCACAGCGTTGCCCCTCCCAAGCGCTCCTCCGCGTGTAGCACCGGCGCTCCTCTTCCTCCTCGCGTACGCGCGCCGTCGCTGCGTCGCCATCCGCGCCAGGAGCACCCTTGTCGTCGCCCGCCTAGCCGGCATCGCCACTGCCGGCATGCCCGCCTCCATAGCTCGCGCGGGCAAGCTGCCGGGGGCCAGCTCTGGTCTTGCCACGGCCAGCCCGAGGCCGCGCGGGCTCCCGTGCACCTCGCCGGCGAGCTTCCCGTCGTCGTCGTGCCTTCCCCGACCGGGATTGACCGCTGGCCGGTGCTCCTCTGCTTCACCAAAGGAGGAAGAGAAGGTGAGAAAGTGTGAATAGAAACTAATATAGGGTTCTAGGTGTATAAACGTGACTCATATGAATAGTGTATGCTGGACCGCGGATCGGTTTGGTAAAACTGTAGGGTTCTTTCTGCTAAATGTGCGCCCGTGTCTGGGCCACGCCGCGTGGGCCGGCCTGTTGGGCCGCTCGCTTTGCGCCTTCGCGGCCGTGGCCTGCTCGGCGCCTCGCCTGGGCCTGGTGTCGCGCCCCTCTGGGCCTTAGCCGCGTGGGCCGCAGCCGGCCATGGGCCGCTGCCGCGTGCGTGCCGGTGGGCCGCCTGTCTGGCTGGCTGGGCCGCGTGTGCCTGGGCCTCTTGGCCGCCCAGCGTGGGCCGCGCTGCCAAAGCCGGCCCAGGTGCCCTTTTCTTTTTCTAGTTTTTGTTTAAAATGGCTGAAACTTGTAAAATTCATAATAAATCAAATAAAAAGCGTAAAATGACAAATCCAATTTTGTTGAACTCTACACAGATTGTACTACACTGTGAACACATAAAATCATATGCTTTAGTGCAAAATAATTGTCTTAAAATTACTCTTGGGTTTGTTGTAATTAATTAAAATAGTTTTTATGCTGCAAATGCTATGAAATTTTTATATTAGCATAACTTTGCTTTGTTTGTACTCTAGTAAAAATTTTATGTTCATTAGGTATTGGATGACTGCAGTATTAATTTAGCTTGTGAATACTTGTTTAATGCTTGAAATAAAATTAAAAGAAAATAGAAATATAAAATGTATGTCCTTAGAATATTATTACTACTATAGTACTTTAGGACACTTGTTAACACCTTGGAATTGTATAACTAAAAACACTTGTTGGGAAATGACACCTTGACGATGTTGATGCGTAGATTAGAACGTTAGTCATTAGAGCTAGCTTGTTAGTTCGTAGTATGTATTATGTTTTAAGAGTTGTTGTTGCCTTGTTAATTAACTGTTGCATCATCTCTGCATCGAATTGCATACCATAATAGGAACGTCGATGGATCGTGGAGTCATCGGGAGTTGCTGGTGAAATGGTACTTTTGGAGATCGTGTCGCCAAGATGGAATGCTGACTTTTGGTTATATTTTACCCACGCACCCCGGTGCATAACCCCTACTTTTTTGCACTTTATATTATGTTTGTGCATTAAATTTTAAGGAGTTGAATGAAACCCACTTCATATGTAAATATATATATTCTTATCCTATGAGTCATACTAGTATGACAGGATCGTGTAGATTGCTATGCTACAGGACTCTGGTAGAAGTCGAGTGATTGTCTGTTACTCGTGAGAGATAGGAAATATATTATTGTTGTTACTATATTATTATCACTTGAAATATATATGAATGATAATTAGAGACCAGGCGGAATGATACTTTGGATCTGGACTTGTTTTGGCATTCGAGCGAGGCTTGGATTGTATTTGTTTCGCCTGTGTTGGTTAAGGACCGACCGTTGTATTGGGTTCTAGGCAAGTCACAGACTTATTATTTCGAGCACATACTTGGGTATAGGCGTAGGAAAGGCTTGTTGCTCTCTTGTCGTGGGTTCCGGCTCTTTTCGGACCAAATGATTGGAGGCGGGGATGGTGGAGGTCTAAGCACCGCACTAAGTCCGTAACTCAAGAGCGGGGGCTTGGAGTCTAAGTTTGGATGGGGACCTAGACCTCATAACAGGAGAGTGATGGGTTGGTCCTATTTGTGTCTAGTGTACAAGCGGGGCGTGTGTTTCGGGGTACCTAGCTAGGCTCATTGATTCGCGAAACGCCGTCGTATCAGTACGACTTGTCTATAGTCTAGCACCGTAGTAAGAACTGAAAGATAAAAGTGGTAAAATGATTCTAATTGCTTACCACCTGCTTGAAAAGTAGCACAAGTGCTTACATAAAATGATTAGTTAATGAATTAAAGTTTGACTGCTAATAAAATTGAATATAATGACGCACTTTTAGTAATGTTTCCTGCAGATGCAATAAACCTACAAGCCAGATAGCCTTACATATCCTTGGAGTCTTTTCTTTCCCCTTGTCGATTAAATCTTGTTGAATACGATTGAATACTCAGGGTTTTATTTCCTCCTGTTGCAGGTGACAGGCGGAGGCTAGAGCTGACCCTTATGTGTGGATTTCTCCTAGTGGGCTCAGAGAGGATTTCTTTACGCTGCGATCATAGTCTTTATTTATAACTCTCACTAAATGTTTTTATAAATGGAACTTTTATAATCTGTTGTCATAGTTTATACATCAATGCTTTATCATGTCATGAATAGATATTTATTTTCGTTGTAACCCTGATCACATATTTATATTCTGCTGTTAAATTAAATTATTTATAACTCTGATAACATGATCATATTCTGTTATTATCAATAGTAATATTATACTCTGATGTTGCATAAAAAGTGGTGTAAGCAATGGTTAAATGTTGTAAGCTTTATTCTCTTATTTGTGATCCTGATGGAAAAATATGAATTTTTGGGTTCTTCCATGGGGTGTGCCTGATAAAACTACGTAATTTAGTGTTCTCCCTTGAGTTCTTATTGTCTAATGGAAGACAAGTACTCCTGGAAGGCATTAGATTAGGCGGTTCTGCCATAGCCGTTCAACAGGCGAAGAGCTCTACGTCGCGACACCGGCTCATGGTCTCTTTCCCTACCGGGGGAATGGGGCGCACTAGTCGAATCGCTCTATCCGCTCACCACTATAGTCGCCGGGCGTGGAACAGGAGGCCGCAGTCGCACCACGGCCTGATCCGGCGCCCGCTCCATACCGACCACTTGTGCGCGAATGGCTCGGGCCGAACCGAGACGCTCGCAGCGTCATCAACAATCGGCGTCAAGCCCGGCGTGATGATGACATCCATCAAGAGGCGGTGAGAGCAGGCGGCACGGGCCCCGGCCGGACCATCGAGGGGAGCGGGGAAACGCACCCCAGGCATGGTCGCTGACTAGACGATCAGAGTCCAAGCCCGGACGGCCCGGGACCATGGGCCTTTGGCCATCGCATCTAGAAAGCGTCGTTCCTACGGCGTTTTCGACCACCTACCAACATCGCCAAATACACCGGGGAAACGAATCCCGGTATATGGCTCGAAGACTTCTGGCTCGGCTGTCGAGTCGGAGGGGTGGATGATGACCACTTCATCATTCAATACCCCCCCCCATCTGCGTGGGGGAGCATGTTCGAGCATGGCTAGAATTCCTCCCGCCTGACAGCATCCACGACTGGGCGGATCTCAAGAGGATCTTCATAGGGAATTTCCAGGGGACGTATGTCTGTCCTGGGAATTCCTTGGACCTCAAGAGCTGTCAGCAGGAGCCCAACGAGTCCCTGTGGGATTACATCCGTAGGTTCTCAAAATAATGCAACTCTCTTCCTGATGTCGTCGACGCGGACGTCATCATTGCGTTCCTCTCCGGGACAACCTATGAGTCCTTGATCCACAAGCTCGGCTGTCTGAAACGCCGTACCACCCGCGACCTGCTCGACGTCGCCACGAACCACGCCTCCGGCGAGGAGACGGCTGGAGTGGTCTTTAGTGGAGGCCGGGACAAGGGCAAGGGCAAGACCAAGCGCGAGGACCAAGACGATGGCCCCTCCACGCAAAGGGGCAAAAAGAACAAGAAGGATCGACGCCGACCAGCCAACTCCGCTTTGGACGCCACGGCCGATCGTGCGGGCAAGCAGGGCCTACCCAACCACGTCGACAAGCTCATGGAGAGCCCATGCACCAACCATGCCTACCCCGTCAAACATCTCTACAAGGGCTACGAACTCCTCAAGCGCTTTCTGCGACAGGCCGGCGGACCAAAAGAAGGAAAGGGCAAGGAGGCAGCGACCAAGAAAGGAGGCGTGGCGGGCAAGGATGGGGACGGTTTTCCCGATCCCGAGGAATGCCTCATGATCTTCGGGGGATCCGATGCCATCTACTCCAAGCGCCAGCACAAAGTGCGCTACAAAGAGGCATGCGTCGCCGAAACGACCGTCCCCTCTTTCCTTAGCTGGTCAGAATCTTCGATCACTTTTGATCAGAGGGACCATCCTCCCCACGTCGCCAGACCAGGTCGCTACCCGCTCGTCATCGACCCCATTGTTCGCAAGAAGCGCCTCACCTAGGTGCTGATGGACGGATGCAGCGGCCTCAACATTCTCTACGTCGACACCCTCGACGCAATGCGCATCCCCCGGTCGAAGCTCTGCCTAGTGAGCTCTCCCTTCCACGGCATGATCCCGGGGACGCAGGCATACCCGCTCGGGTACATCGACCTACCCGTCATGTTTGGTGATCGAGCCAACTTCCGCTCAGAGGTTCTCACCTTCGAGGTGGTGGACTTCCCAGGGTCCTACCACGCTATCTTGGGGCGGCCATGTTACGCCAAGTTCATGGCGATCCCTAACTACACCTACCTCAAGCTAAAGATGCCAAGACCGAACGGCGTCATCACTGTGGGTAGCAGCTTTTCGCATGCCTACACGTGCGACCGTGAGCATTTCGAGCTCACCATTATCGTCATCAACTCAGTCGAGCTCCCTCAGCTTAGAAATTCGTTGACTCCGGCAGTCCCAGACTGCAACAAGCCAACCTCCTCGACTGCCTTCCACCCAATCGAGGAAACTAAGGTGGTGGGGATCGACCCCACCGACCCAACCAAGACGGTGCGGATCAGGGCTGAGCTCCCGGCCAAATAGGAATGCGAGCTCGTCGACTTTCTATGCGCCAATCGCGATGTCTTCGCATGGAAACCTTCTGACATGCCGGGCATACCACGGGAGGTCGTCGAGCACGCATTACGCCTCGTCCTGGGCTCAAAACCCGCCAAGCAATGACTGCGTCGCTTTGACGATGAGAGGCGTAGGGCCATAGGCGAGGAGATCGCCAAACTCCTAGCGGCTGGATTCATCAAGGAGGTATACCACTCAGACTGGCTTGCCAATCCTGCTCTTGTTAAAAAGAAGACCAGGAAATGGAGAATGTGCGTTGATTATACTGGCCTCAACAAGGCATGTCTGAAGGACCATTTTCCTTTGCCACGCATAGACTAGATAGTCGACTCCACCTCAGGATGTGAAATCCTCTCCTTTCTGGATGCCTACTCAGGCTACCACCAGATCACAATGAAAGAGTCCGACCAACTCGTGACTTCATTCATCACCCCATATGGTTTGTACTGCTACGTAATCATGCCTTTCAGTCTGAAGAACGCTGGCGCCACCTATCAACGGTGCATGCAGCAATGCTTCGCCGACCAAATCGACCCGCTCGACCAGCCTGACCACGTCGAGCGACCAAAACCAACAATCGCCGTCTATGTAGATGACATAGTGGTCAAAACGGCTCAAGCTTATGACCTGATCGCGAACTTGGCCACAACTTTCACAAACCCCTGAAGGTTCAGCATCAAGTTGAATCCCGAAAAATGTGTTTTCAGGGTTCTGAAGGGGAAGATGCTTGGATATGTCGTGTCTGAATGCGGCATTGAGGCCAACCCCGAAAAGATCACAATCATCTCCAACATGGGCCCTATACGCAACGTCAAGGGCGTACAGAGGCTCATCGGCTGTTTAGCCGCCCTAAGTTGGTTCATCTCTCGGTTAGGCGAGCGGGGGATGCCTCTACAAACTTCTCAAAAAGACGGACGTGTTCGTCTGGACTGAGGAAGAACAGCAGGCTTTTGAAAGCCTCAAAGCGTCACTAACGTTGGCCCCAATCCTCGTCGCTCCCGAACGGGGAGAACCCCTCCTCTATGTCGCGACAAACAACCACATGGTGAGCGCCGCCCTAGTCGTCGAAAGGGAGGAGCCAGGACACCACCTAAAGGTCCAGCAACCCGTATACTTCGTCGGTGAGGTACTCACCAACGCCAAGGTTCGGTACCCCTAGGTGCAGAAACTTCTATACGGCATGCTGATGGCAACTCGGAAGCTCCTACACTACTTCACCGGCCACGAAGTCATGGTCGTCACTTCATTCCCGCTGGGAGACATCGTCCGCAACCGCGACGCCGCGGGACGAATCTCTTAGTGGGCACTCGATCTAATGGGCCACGACATCAGGTATATCCCCCGCACCGCTATTAAGTCTCAGGCTCTCGCGTACTTTGTCGCTGAATGGACAGAGGTCTAGCTCCCTACCCCAGACGTCACCCACGAGTACTAGATGATGTACTTCGACGGGTCAGTGATGGCGCCGGGCTTGGGGGCTAGAGTGGTTCTAATCTCCCTGGATGGGAGCAGGCTATGCTACGCGATCTGTCTCCACTTTTTGGACTCAAACAACACTGCGGAATACGAGTCCCTCATCAACAGACTGCGCTTCACCATCGAGCTTGGCGCTACACGACTGTACGTCCACGATGACTCGAAGTTGGTCGTTGACCAAGTCATTAAGGAGTCCTCTTGCAAAAGCCCCCTCATGGCAGCATACTGCCGGGAGGTGTGCAAGCTCGAGGACAAATTCCAGGGGATCGAGCTACATCATGTCCCCCGAAAGGACAATGATGCCGCCGATTTTCTCGCAAAATTGGCTGCCAGGTGGGTTCCGTCTTCGGATGGGGTCTTCATCAATGACCTTCACGAGCGGTCTGTCTGCATCCTGGAAGGTCCCATCCAGACACACTCTGACACCAACCTAGCACTCGGGGGCTCTGACCTCGGTGCCCCCACAACGACGTCGCCCGTCGACGTTGCCGTGGTGGCACTCGATCAAATTGACTATAGAACACCACTACTCGCCTACCTCCTCGAGGAGATCCTCCCACCAAAAAGGACTAAAGCGCGACGAATCGCTCGACGCACCAAGACGTTCGTCGCAGTCGGTAACAAACTTTACAAGCGAAGTCCATCGGGAGTACTCATGAAGTGCGTCCCTACCGACCAAGTAGAGCCTCGCGGACCACGCCTGGGTTCTTAAGGTTGCAGCCTATGGGTCAAACGAGCAGGTGCAAAAAAGAAAGGATAAAAAATAAAGCTATGCTAGGGTAAAAACAATGAACGGTTGGGACAAGCTTCCCCTTACGTATGGCACCAAGCTCTCCCACGATAAAAAACAAAGCTATGCTAGGGTAAAAAACAAGCTTCCATCACAAAACGAAACTGAAGTATTCATGAATACAAAAAACTGTTCACACGCGGGCTCCCCCACGAACTTATCTTTTACATATACTAACGGTTTCTACTATAAATTCTATTGTGGCTGCCCGGCGGCATCGGCTGATGGCTCGGTCGACGAGGATAAGGGTTGGTCGCCTTCCGATGGGACGACGTTCGGCTCGGTCGGAGGCAGGGCGACGCTCGCTCCTGACCCGGTCTCCACTTCGTCCGCAGGCTGGATGACATCTACTTGACGCACGCCATGAGCCACGCTCGCACAGTGAGCCTCCATCACCCACTACGCGAAAACTTGCTCAGCAACCATCTATGCGTATGGCACCAAGCTCTCCCCGAGCACATGGATGGCATCCGCGCTCCAACCATCGGCGTACCCTCTGCGGATGGCGGCGAAGTCTAGATCCGGGTGGTGCGTCGCCACCGAGGTCAGCACCCCCGACATCCCGTAGAACATCCCATCAGAGATAAGCGCCCAAACTTCGTTTAGGACCTCCGCTAGCTGGACGGCGGGCGTGCTGGTGCTCGGCGCCGACCCGAACACCTCGAAAACAACCACCTGGGCGACATTGCGGATCTGGTCGAGCTCCCCCTCAAGAGCACGTCGCTCTTCAAGGGACTTGGCTAGCGCCTCTGCGCTCCGACCGATCGTCGCCTTTAAGGATGAAAACGGAAAGGAAATATCTCAAACCGAACCGCATCGTTTTCTACATTTCACTCGAGCGAATTCGTATTTTTGGACAAAATACAGAATACTAAATTCTAATTTGAAATACGGAATACTAAATTCGAAATCAGATCGAATTTAGTTTAGGCTTTGTTCGACCAATTTCTACTCTTCTACATTTTATTCAGTCTTCCGTATTCTAAATTCAGTTTGAACCGAATTTGGTCTAGCTTGCACACGAGCAGCCCACCTGCGCCCTCGGCCTAGACAGCCTTGGCCTCCCCAATGGCCTAGCCGAACCCCACCTCGTCTCGTGGCCCGCTCCGACGCACAAAGCCCAAGCCGCTAGGCCCGCTCCACGGCCTGTCCCTTCTCTTTGGCGCAGCGCGCGCGCATGGCCCCTAGGCCCAAGCCAAGGCCCGCATGGCCCATGACCGTGCGCCCTAACACCCAAACCTTAGAGCAGAGGCGCACCCGACCGCCCCAAGGTGCCGCCACCGCTGCCTGTCCATTCCCCGCCTGATACAAGTATGTATGTGCTCCGACCCATCCGTTAGCATGCATGCATACGCGTGCCGTCGTCACTGTTCGCGTGAAAGGTGTGTCGATCTGCTGGTTTCTTGTGACCGATCCATGACGAAAGAGACGAAGAAAGGCTCGCTCGTACTCGGTGACTTGGTGTCGATTACGAAACACATAGCAGCAGCAGCAGCCGCGACCTATCACTTCGGACACTGTCAAATCGATGTCGCCGCCTGGATATACTGTATATAATATGTGGCGCGTCTTGCTTCTCAATATGTGACCTGAGAGCACTTGCTTCTCGGTGCGTTGTGCTTGGCCGCCTCGGCTCCCGTACCCAGCGCCGTGGGATGAGCGCCGCGTGTCCCGGAGGCCTCGAGTAGGCGTTCATGTTCTATTAATTGCTTGTTCTAGACTTGTTATGTATTTGGTCGTGCACTTGTCTAATGCTATGCACTTGAACTAGATCATGTTCTTGTTAGTTGTGATCTTGTTATGTATTTGGTCATGCACTTGTTTAATGCTATGCACCGTGGGTCGGTATTTCGTATTGAATTTTCGCATACCGACCGTGTTCGACATAATTCCGCTCGAATTGGTTCGTTTCTGAAATTCTAGACATTCCATAAGTTCATGTTCGTTTTCATGTCTGGCTTGTCCGCTTTCGCTTTCGCTTTCGTATTTCAAATGTAAAAGTAGAAAACGCTTGAGGAGTTTTTCGATCGTGTTCGACCGTTTTCATCCATAGTCGCCTTGGCTGTCTCCAGCTCCTGCTCCAGAGAACCAATTTTTCCACCCAGTTCTAGAAAAAGGACGACAAGTTCAGAAGCAAAGGAAAGGAAAAAAACAAGGCATCAACCAAAGGCGGAACAGATACATACCGAGGCGGGTGCTTTCGAGGATGGAGAGCCCTTCCTCTTGCTGGGTCACCTTCTCGAGCAGTCGAGCGTTCGACTCCTCCACCCCACGCACCTGCCCCCGGAGCACGAGCACTTCTTGATCAGCCTTCGACCGGGCCTTCTGCTCTGTCTCTAGAGCCTCCAAGGACTTCTAGAGTGCCGCCTCAGTCTCCGCTAGGTGGACCTTCGCTGCGTCAAGTCCCCGCTCATAGTAGTCACCTGTTGTTGACACCGTTTTTGCACGTGTCAAGATTATCAGAGTGGGCTAATCGGCAGGTGGAAAGTTACTGTATACGCTGACAGCCGATGAGGATCAGCTTGTAAGGATGGTTGTCGATGAATAGTAGTGATCGATGGAAAAGTTGATTTACTCGGGCGTTGCCGATAAGGTTGGAGATGTTATTGTCGATGCCGATGAAGGAGGCTTGAAGACTACTGCCGATGAAACAGGAAGTATGCCGATGGAAAGGAGGTCGGTGAGATTTCCATCGTAATTGAGGCGGACCGGGAAATAGATAGGAGTTGATTTCCTTTTCTATATTTGTTAGAGTATGATTCATGTAAAGAGTCACGTGTTTCCTTAGATATGGACTTGGTGTCCTAGTTGTATTTTGGTTGTCTCTTTAGATCAGGGTATAAATATAGATTGAGGGGCAATGTAATACATATATCAATCAATATCAAAACCAATTTTTACTCCTATTTGCATCTACTTACTTTTCGGCGACTTCGTCAATTTGCATATTTTTCTTTTTTACGAGTTCTCATTGATTCGGCGAGTTGCATCGCTTTGGTGCGACCTTCGGCGATTCTCGAGTTCCACGTGAGTACCTCTTGGCCGTGACTTCCGGGCGTATCACTGTTGTCAGGACCAAAGTGCTCGTATCTTCATCCTTGTCGATTAATAGGTCAAATCGACTGGCACGCTTTGGATATCGATTCGGGTATTAGCCCTTTGTGTTTGTAGATCCACTTTTGCATCAACACATCTTTTGGCACACCCAGTGGGACCAATCAATCCAATCAATATGATCAATCCTGAGATCGATTCAGGGAACATTATTGCGGTATCAGAAGAAGATCTTAAGGAAGAGCAGAGGCAGGCCATGGAAAAGGCTATAGAAGAATACAGGCAGCTTTGTCTGAGATCGTTTAGCCTGAACAAGAGTGGACAAGTCATCCAGAAGCAAGATTTGTCGTTGCCTCGGCAGGTTACCTTTGACTCCAATCCTGGTAAACTTCAAGAGATGGTTAATTCTGCAGTAAATCATGCTTTGATTAATCATTCCAATGTGCTGTCTAATACTGTTTATAATGCTGTGGTTCGAACTCTCAAAGAAAGACAAGCGTCACCGCATTACGTTGGGCCTGCCTATCACCAACTAGAGCCGGCATCTGTCAATACTCCATCGGCTCCCTCGGCCGTTGTGGGTACAAAGGTTACTTCTCCTCCAGTATCGGCAGGCTTACCTAATATTCAATCTACACCGATACGATTAGATCCGGTACTACCAGGAGGACGAGTTCAGCTTAATACAGATCTATCGGCATCAGCTATGTCAGGCCCTGTGTCTCAGAATAGCCCGATTCCTGCTAATTGGTGGGGATATGGTATGCCTCCGGAGTCATCTGCTTTCAATCCTGGGTTACCTCAAGTGTTTGATGCAGTAGGAAAAGCTCCTATACCATCGGCTGTTTCGCCGATGGCTCAAGTGCCTCAATATGCTACAGCAACTACTGTGCAACCAACTCCAGGAGGTTTCCAGATGCCTTTGGTTCAAACACCCAATTCAAGTCCATCGGCAAGCTTATTGCCGATGCAGCAGAAAGCCCCTGCTATGAGTCAAACTGGGGTTCAGTTCATGCCTCAGGCTGGTTATAATTATCCAACAATGTCAACAAATTACTAGCCATCGGTAAGTTTTGTACCGATGAGTTCTAATAATGGTTGGTCAGGACAGTTGCCTGTTCATACAGTTCAGCAAAATCAGTAGGTTGCAGGGATTCAACAAGGTCATATGCAAGCTGGTTTCCAGAATCAAGCATCGGCAGCTCAGCCGATGAATCCTTTCTAATAGGTTAATGAACCATAAGTAACGGCAAATATGCCGATTGCTAGAGATCGTGGGCCACAAAGATATGTGGAGGGATATCAGCAGGTACCTCCTGTAGAAATTCAGCCAGTTCGTCAGCAGGAGGCTGATGCTTTTTGGGCCGATAAGATAGCAGAAATTATGAAGGATCAGTTTGGGATAAAGCCCAAGGTCAATACTTATTCTTATCGGACTCCATACCCTCCTGCATATGATTTAATTCCTCTCTCAAATCGGTACAAGGTATCAGATTTCACTAAATTCTCTGGGCAAGATGATACATCAACAATGGAACACGTCAATCGCTTCATTATTCAATGTGGAGAGGCAGCTAGCAGAGATGAATTAAGAGTTCGATTATTTTCATCATCTTTGTCTAGATCGGCATTTACATGGTTCATTTCATTACCACCAAATTCTATTATTACTTGGGCTGATCTAGAAAAACAATTTCATAAGTATTTCTTTGCTGGAATCTATGAAAAGAAGCTTACCGATTTAGTAAAATTGAGACAGCGCAATGATGAATCGGTAGAAAGCTTTGTGCAAAGGCTACGAGATGTAAAAAATAAGTGCTACAGCCTGGTGCTGGATGATCGGCAGCTTGCCGATCTGGCTTTCCAAGGGTTATTGCCACATCTTAAAGACATATATGCTTCTCAGGAGTTTGAAAGCCTTAGTCATCTTGTGCAAAGGATCTCTGATCAAGACACTAGGGTCTTTGAACCTAAAAAGAATTGGAGTAAAAAAGTATCATTTGTTGAAGAAGTAGGAGATTCTGATTCTGATGAAGAACCAGTTATCGGCTTAGCTGAGTGGGTTAAAAATAAAAAGCCGATATCTTGTCCCTTTGGTCAGAAAGAGCCAGAAAAGTTTACCTTTGATATCACCAAGGCCGACAAGATATTTGATCTTTTGCTTCAAGAGGGCCAAATTAAGCTGTCACCTAATCATGTGATCCCATCGGCAGAAGAGTTGAAGAAGATCTTGTACTGCAAATGGCACAATGCAACTTCACACAGTACAAATGAGTGCAAGGTGTTCAGGCAACAGTTACAATCGGCTATTGAATCTGGGAGAATTAAGTTTGGTACTTCCAAGGCCCAGAAGCCGATGAAAATTGATCAACACCCTTTTCCAACAAATATGTTGGAGGCCAAAGGAAAGACCAAGGTATTGACGTCAGAGGCTGCTGAGAAAAATGCATCAGTAGATCCCCAACATCGGATAACTACCGATGATGCAAAAAGTAAGGGTTTGCTGGGAGAAAGCAGTAGTTCTAAAAATCCTCCTCGACCTGGCATTGTGATTACCCATCGAAGGCAGCAGGAGGGTTGGCGTCAGCGTAAGGACCGATATCAACAACAGCAAGAAGAGAGACGTCGGGAAGAATGGTATCGGCATAAAGGTCATTGGAGGTGCCTGTTTTTCATCCATTGCTGGGAAGAAGGTATTAGATTGCCAACTGTTGAAAATTGCCCTGAGTGCAATGGTTATTATGGGGTCAATCAGTCAGAAAGGAGGTTTCAGCCTGGCAATCAGGGTTTATTTATCAATGAGCCGATCAGAGGCAGAGCATCAGTGCATGATCGGCTGGGGGGCAGACTTAGTGTACATGAGAGGCTTGGTAAACGCGCTGGATATTTTCCAAGGAATCAAGAGGAGCTTGAGGAGATGGCAAACGCAAGAGTTCCCGATGAAGAAATATTCTACAGGGACCCTAATATACGCCGTGTAGAATCAACTGGGACTTGTTATCAGCCGGTTTGGAAAACCAAGCTTTCTCGATGGTGCCTGGAGGGTCTGACAAAGACACAGAAAAGAAGGATGCAGCGTGAGCATCAGGAGGATTTATACCGAGAGGAAAATTCCTCCAATGAAAAGTCTGGTCATCAGCAATGGCAGGTAAAACACAAAAATAAGGGTCCATCGGCAGATGTTAATATGGTATTCATGTTGCCGATGGAGTTTTTGGCACTATCTGATAATGAGGAAGAAGTTGTTCTCTCTGATCAAGTAGCTCAGTTGACACTAGATCCAATGATGGCTGTTTTTGAGAAACCTACCGATGACGAGAGACAGCATCTTAAGGCTTTGTTTGTGGAAGGCAGAGTTGATGGGCATCCTGTATCTAAGGTACTTATCGATGGAGGGGCTGCGATTAATATTATGCCTTATGTGATGTATCGGAAACTTGGTAAGGGAGATCAAGACTTGACCAAAACTGATATGATGCTGAAGGATTTTGAAGGCAATGTGTCACCGGCTAAAGGGGCAGTATGCGTTGAATTGACTATCGGCTGCAAAACCTTGCCGACGACGTTCTTTGTTATTAACGGCAAGGGTGCATATAATCTGCTTCTAGGGAGGGATTGGATTCATGCTAATTGTTGTATTCCTTCTACAATGCATCAATGCCTCATACAGTGGATTGGGGATAAGATTGAGGTTGTCCCTGGTGATTCTTCTTATATCATCGCATCGGCAGAATCGGATACTTATGAGCGAACTAAATGCATATCAGGAGAAGTTTGGGAAAAAGAGTTCCTTAGAGTTGCTGATTATGAAATTCCACCGATCCAAGCAGTCGGTTCTGAAGAAGAGTTTTAATGGATAGGTTTGCTGATGATGGAAAATTAGGTCAAGGGTTCACATCGGTAGATGATTTAGTAAAAGTAGATATTGGTGATGGCGATAGGCCAAGACCTACTTTTATTAGTGCTAAGTTAGATTCCAAGTGTAAGCAGCAAATGACTGATTTGTTAAAAGAGTATAAAGATTGTTTTGCTTGGGATTATACTGAGATGCCTGGATTAGACCGATCGATAGTTGAACATCGGTTACCTATCAAATCTGGATTTCGGCCACATCAGCAGCCAGCGCGCCGATGCAACCCTAATATACTTCCTGACATTAAGGCCGAAATAACTAAATTAATTGAGGCAAAGTTTATTCGGCAGTGTCGATATGCAGAGTGGATCTCTAATGTGGTTCCTGTTTATAAGAAAAATGGAAAACTTCGTGTTTGTATTGATTTCAGGAATCTCAACAAAGCCACACCGATGGATGGTTATCCAATGCCGATTGCTGATTTATTGATTGATGCTGCAGCCGGACATCAAATTATCAGCTTCATGGATGGTAATGCAGGTTACAATCAAATATTCATGGCTGAAGAAGATATTCCCAAGACTGCTTTCAGATGTCCAGGTCATGTAGAGTTGTTTGAGTGGATAGTCATGACGTTTGGTTTGAAAAATGCCGGCGCTACTTATCAAAGAGCTATGAACTTTATTTTTTATGAATACATCAGCACATTAGTGGAGATCTACATTGATGATGTAGTGATTAAGTCTGGAGATATCACAAAACATCTGGCCGATCTACGAAAGATACTGGAGTGCACAAGGAAGCATGGATTGAAGATGAATCCTAATAAATGTGCATTTGGTGTATCGGCAGGTCAATTCTTGGGTTTTATGGTGCATCAGCGGGGCATCGAAATCAGTAGGAAGTCTATTGATGCAATTAACAAGGTGGTTGCTCCTGCCAATAAAACTGAATTGCAATCTTTGATCGGTAAGATTAATTTCATTAGAAGATTCATATCTAATCTGTCGGGTAAGATCAAGGCTTTCAGTCCATTACTTAAATTGAAGGCCGATCAGGAATTTGTGTGGGGAGCTGAGCAGCAGTTAGCCCTAGATGAAATTAAGAAATATTTAACGAATCCTCCAGTGCTAGTTCCACCTCAACACGGGAAACCTTTCAGGTTGTATTTGTCAACTGATGATACCGTTATCGGTTCAGCTCTTATTTAAGAATTTGAAGGGAAAGAACATGTTATTTATTATTTGAGCAGAAGATTAGTGGATGCTGAGACAAGGTATTCGGCCATCGAAAAATTATGTCTGTGTTTATACTTTTCTTGTGTCAAATTAAGACATTATTTGTTATCTGCCGAATGTACGGTCATATGCAAAGACGACATAGTCAAGTATATGCTGTCGATGCCGATATTAAGTGGTAGAATCGGCAAGTGGATTTTAGCATTATCAGAATTTGAACTACGTTATGAATCGACTAAGGCAGTTAAGGGGCAAGTTATGGCTGATTTTATCACTCAGCATTGTAATACAGTGGACTCTCTGGAGGTTGCTCCTTGGACACTTTTCTTTGATGGGTCCACATGTGGTGAAGGAGCAGGGATCGGCATTGTGTTGATTTCACCTCAAGGAAGGAAGTATGAGTTTTCATTGCCGATTGTTGCTACATCAACAAACAATCAGGCTGAATACCAAGCCTTGATAAAAGGGTTAGAATTGCTGAAGGAGATACGTGCCGATGCTGTTGAAATCTTTGGTGATTCTATGCTAGTTATAAATCAATTGGCTGGGATTTATGAATGCCGAAGTGAAGTTTTAATTTCGTATTACGAAAGATGTTTACAATTGTTGAAAGGGTTTAGAGATTTTCGTCTTGAACATATTTCTCGACTGCATAATGAGGAGGCTAATCGACTAGCTCAGCATGCTTCAGGGTATCAGCCTATTCAGGAAGTGCTAACATCGGCAGTCAATACCGATGACTGGAGAAAGGAGATTGTCGATTATTTAAAGGATCCATATAAAAAGGTTGAAAGACGTATAAGGTTCCAAGCTACCAAGTATGTGCTCCTCGATGATGAATTATATTATCGAACTATAGATGGAGTTTTACTCAGATGTGTTAGCAGTGATGAATCGAAAAGTTTGATGGGTGAAATTCATGAAGGAGTGTGTGGAGCGCATCAATCGGCTTTCAAGATGAAGTGGATGATCAGAAGGAATGGATACTATTGGTCGACTATTCTTGAAGATTATTTTAGATATTTTAAAGGATGTCAGGGGTGTCAAAAGTTTGGTAATATTCAAAGAGCGCCTGCATCGGCTATGAACCCTATAATTAAACCTTGGCCGTTCCGGGGATGGGCTATCGATCTCATCGGTCAGATTTATCCACCATCAAGCAAAGGACATAAATTTATTCTGGTTGCTACCGATTATTTCACAAAATGGGTTGAGGCAATTCCTTTAAAAAAGGTGACATCGGCTAATATGATCGATTTTGTGAAAGAGCATATTGTTTACCGATTTGGTATTCCTCAGACTATCACTACCGATCAGGGTACTATGTTTACATCGGGAGAATTTGATGAGTTTGCTGTAGGTATGGGAATTAAAGTTTTAAATTCTTCTCCATATTATGCTCAAGCTAATGGTCAGGCTGAGGCTTCTAACAAAGGGATCATCAAACTCATTAAGCGCAAAATTAAAGAAAATCCTAAGAGGTAGCATACAGTATTAAATGAAGCCTTGTGGTCATATCGGATGTCATATCATGGTGCAACCAAAGTAACGCCATATCAGTTAGTATATGGACACGACGCAGTATTGCCTTGGGAAATTAAAACTGGCTCTAGGCGAATACGTTCTCAAAATCAGCTGACAGCCGATGATTATGATATTTTTATGAAGGATGAGTTGGAAGATGTGGCGGGTCATCGGTTAAGGGCTTTAGTTAGCATCGAAGAAAATAAGAAAAGAGTAGCCAAATGGTATGATAAGAGGGTGAAGGTAAAGGAGTTTGCCGATGGAGATCTGGTCTGGAAATTGATTTTACCGATTGGGATTAAAAGTTCAAAGTTTAGAAAGTGGTCTCCTAATTGGGAAGGTCCATATCGGATAAATCAGTCTGTTCCTGGTAACGCATATATTCTAGAAACCCTCGAAGGGGTTGTGTTTCCTAGAGCATTAAATGGAAAATATTTAAAGAAATATTACCCTAGTATCTGGATGGATGCATAAAAGTATAAGTGCCGATAACAGTCCTATCGGCTAGAATTATACAAGGATGTCAATGTCTCATAAAGTGCCGATGCAATAGACAAGATTTACAAGTTTAACAAGGATTGGATAGCCAATATCGCACGCAGGCGAATCTGATCGGCTTCCTTCATTTCTTTGATGTCTTCATCGGCAGCACCCTCGACAGGCTTGAGTTTTTTCTTCATGGCCAAGGCTTTGCGAGCTTGGATGTCTCTTTCTTGCTGAAGGGCCTTGATGGCATCGGGTAGCTAGCTTTCTTCTTGTTGGGCATGAGTTAGGGCTGCCTCGACTTCTTTCAATTCAGCCAATAGAGCCATCTTCTTTGCTGATAAATCTAAGATTTTCTGCTTAAGTTCAGCGCCCGAAGTCTACAAGTTGCCGATGCCCTTGTGCTTCTCATCGGCAATCTGTTTCAGTTGTAGCATCTCTTCTTTGAGTTGAGCCTGAGCTGCTCTATTGGCAATGCGTTGAGCAGCCCGTTGATATTGCAGTTGGTGGCTTTCTAAATGGGCTGCTGGGAAGAGTGCTTCTTCAACATCGACAGGGACCTGGCCATGGATTGTTTTGAAAATTGCCTTTGCGGGGTCCGAGTCCTCTACCAGTTGGGCGGTATCCTGCTGTAACAAGTCCAGGAGAGCTTCCAACTGGGACTTAATTTCTGCCGATATTGTTCCCAGTACAAGGGAAGAACTTGTTTCCTCTCCATCATCGTCGGAAACGTCAATGGCAAAGGAAAATAGGTTATTTGGGGAGTCTTGTTCCTGAGAAAAAGAAAAGGAGGTCAGTTAAGGATAAGTATGAATATTATAAATCGACTAGGTCAATCGGCTTACCTGTTTCAAGGCAATTTCCTGTACTTGGCTGGAGGAGGCAGCCTGGAGTATGCCATGTGGAGGATCGACTGAGCTTGCCGATGGGATATCCTCTATAGCCTCATCGGTGGTTGGCCCTTGGGGTATGATGACCGATGGTATGTCCTGTATAGGAGGATTAACTGCTTGCTCAGTTGCATCGATTGATTCTGGCCGGCTTGCAGACGTTGGAGCAGATGGGGGGATCAGCATGGACTTCTGTCATTTTGGCTGTGCCTCGACATCTATTAAGGCTTTGCGCTTTGCTTGGGCCTCGGCAACGGTTGGCTGGGGGGCATCGGCACTTGTTGGTTGTGGAGCTTGAACATCTGGTACGCTTGCCGATGTACCCATTTGTTGCTGCAAAACAAGTGTAAGGTATGATATTTAACAGATAAAATGTAGAATCAAAGGAATACCTCTGAAGGATTGTCAGAGGTAGTGGTGCTTGATGTCGGAGGAATTGCCGATGATGATCCAGCAGTGGCTCTTACACCCCGATGATTAATGTTAATACAGTTTGTGATCGGCATGAGTAGAAATAAATAGGGTTGTTACCTTGAATGCCTTGATCAGGGTTGTAGCGGTAGCCAATGGAGTGGCCCTAGCTATAGCCAATTTGGACTTGGAGGTGATGGTCTTGGCACGGGTCTTCTGGTGAGTCAAAGCAGCTAAGGTGGGGGCGTTGTAGCCGATCGGTGGTATCGGGGAAACAGGCTGAAGATTGAAGGGTTTCCCACTTTTGCTCACAGATGGTGTTGGGTTGTTAACCTGTCACGAGAAAGTTAGTTACCGATATATGAAAGGAAAAAGCAGAAGGGAGTTGAAAGAAACTTACTGCATCATCAGGAATGGCGTATTCAGGGTCGATCATGTGCCGATATGAGTGAGCAGATGTTGCAAACAATTGTTCCTTCCACTCTCGCCACCATTGCTTATATGATTCGGTGATGAAAGATACTGGCGTCCAGTTGGATATATCGACATCTGTAGTATCGGCATTAGGGGAAAGTCGCACTACCCTGCTCCAATCTGTTCCGCAAGTGATTGTTTCTCTGGGTTTGATCACATTGGCAAAACAAAGTTTGATTGGCAGTTGCCCAAAAGCCAATTGACGGGATACTGCCGGTGGATTGTAAAATTCATACGTGATATTGGTGTTTTTTCCGCTACCGAATGTGTTTACTGGGATTGCCCTGGGAGTAATGATGGCCATCATGAGTTCATTATCCTGATTCAGAATATCATCGGCAAAGTTGAAAAGAAGGGGGAATCTGTTTTCTTCGTCGATATAAGGTACCCAGGCCCTATGATCACGAGAAAGACCATTGTAGAAGCTTTGGAAGAATTTGCCGATCTGGTCTTCATTGGCCTCTGTTCCAGGGAGGACAATTATGGCTTCACCAAAATTGAGGGATGAGCGTGTTGCCGATTCCTCATCCCCAAGCATGTGGTCTTCAGCAATTTCTCATGGGAATTGTTGGGCAAAGAAGTCCCATTGCAAACGCTTGTGCATATGGGCATTCAGCCACATGTTGATAAACCACCACGGGCCTCCTAAGTTGCCGATGGGTTCGCCAAGCAAAAGTTTCTAAGACACTTGATGAAGAAGATGATAAGTGGAGCTCAGAAGGTATCAGCCAAGAGGGAACCTTACACCATTGGCCAAGAGTTCAGCCGCGGGGAGGAAGGCGTTGGTTGGTCCTACTGATCGACCACAGAAGATAAATTTTTCTAACCACATATTCAAGAATGTGGCATGTTCCCTCTGGTTAACTGTCCCGGTCCTCTAGCATTCTTGAATGTATCCCGTCCAACCGCCGATGTTGCGGGTATTCACCCTATATTCAGATTTTCTGCCATAGATGGAGCCTTCATCGGCAGTTGAAATGTCCAAGCCAGTGAGCATGTAGACATCGGCAAGTGTGGGAGTAGCTGGGCCATGTCCAAACATAAAAGTGTTTGTTGTGTCTGACCAGAAGTAAGCAGCTGCAATCATCATTGACTCATTCTTTTGCATATCGGCAATGGATAGCCTAATGCATTGGTCTAAGTTCCGTTCTGCCCAGTATACTTGCATCGGCCTGTTGACCCTCAAGTACCAATCTTTCCACCCTTTGGTGGTTTTGGGCCAAGATCGGAATGTATCTTTCCATAAATTTAGAGAGAAATTTTGGGCTCTAAAAGGGATTCTGTTAACCTCTGCATTAATCAGATTAGTTGGATCTGGGTTGCCCATTGGTCCTAGGCATTGGACATGCGGCTGATCGGTTGGAATAACTAATTTGTTGTGAAGTTCCTAAGTTTGGAGGATCCGAAGAACAAAGAAAAAGAGGAAAAAATTACCAACTGTATGAACTCGCAAAGACCAGAAGAATCAAGGTAAAAGGTAACGGAAGTGGAATGAACCGCAGGGACGTCGAAGTTGATTGCCATTATCTTGGGGTAGATGGGGGGCATGAGCCGGAGAATCGGGGTTGATGCTGGAGAAAAGGTCTTGTTGGTTGAGGTCGCGCAGTTGTTCGTCGGAGTCGCCGCCGGAAAGAGAAAATGCCAAAGATTGGAGTTTGAGGGTAGAAGACGAGCGTTCCAGAGAAATCTATTTATAAGCCGCTCAGAGTAGGGGTATTTTGGACTTATCTCTATGCCGCGCGCATGTAGGTCGAGGTGGTTCAGATGGATATGGTAACTGTTCGCACGATAATCAAGGAATTGTACAGATGATTTGATGGCAAGTAATCATGATTTGGAAGAGATCTCGGTACAGGATATTTTAATTCTGAAAATGGCGGCATTATTATGTTAGGATCTTGCCGATGGATTATTGTTTCGGTATCTTAACCATAATCAGGGCAAGAGTGGTTGGAAATTGTGCGATATTTACTGAGGTGCGTGAATCAGGACTAGATTTGATTACATTTGATAACAGATCAAGTTTTGGCTTGGAGGATGAGTTACGGTAATTGGGCGAAGGCAAACGTTATCTGGAGTAAATTTCGGAGCATTAATGGTTTTATACTCTGAAATTGGGGGGCATGTGTTGACACCGTTTTTGCACGTGTCAAGATGATCAGAGTGGGCTAATCGGCAGGTGGAAAGTTACTGTATACGCTGACAGCCGATGAGGATCAGCTTGTAAGGATGGTTGCCGATGAATGGTAGTGATCGATGGAAAAGTTGATTTACTCGGGCGTTGCCGATAAGGTTGGAGATGTTATTGTCGATGCCGATGAAGGAAGGCTTGAAGACTTCTACCGATGAAACAGGAAGTATGCCGATGGAAAGGAGGTCGGTGAGATTTCCATCGTAATTGAGGCGGACCAGGAAATAGATAGAAGTTGATTTCCTTTTCTATATTTGTTAGAGTATGATTCATGTAAAGAGTCACGTGTTTCCTTAGATATGGACTTGGTGTCCTAGTTGTATTTTGGTTATGTCTCTTTAGATCAGGGTATAAATATAGATTGAGGGGCAATGTAATACATATATCAATCAATATCAAAACCAATTTTTACTCCTATTTGCATCTACTTACTTTTCGGTGACTTCGTCTATTTGCATATTTTTCCTTTTTACGAGTTCTCATTGATTCGGCGAGTTGCATCACATTTCAGTGCGACCTTCGGCGATTCTCGAGTTCCGCGTGAGTACCTCTTGGCCGTGACTTCCGGGCGTATCACTGTTGTCAGGACCAAAGTGCTCGTATCTTCATCCTTGTCGATTAACAGGTCAAATCGTCTGGCACGCTTTGGATATCGATTCGGGTATTAGCCCTTTGTGTTTGCAGATCCACTTTTGCATCAACACCTATTCCATCGCGAGCAGTTCCGCTGCCCACGCTCCCGTCGCCTCGGTAGCTCGGTCTTGGGACTCGTGGTGGGCAGATTCTAGTTGGTGCTCAAGCTCATCGACTCGCTGCGACATCGCGGCTTCCCGCTCCATCCGATCATGTTTCTCTTGAAGGAAACAGGACTTGTGGATCGATGTCGCCTCTAACTCCTATAAAGCGACAAGCAAGCATGCTAAAACAACCAGTGGAAGAACAAGGAGTCAAGGACAAATGCAAAAAACACAGAAAGCTTACCTCTACGACGCGTGGCAGGTCGACTGAGACCGCCTGATGGACGAGCTCAACCCGCTCCAAGGCCTCCTTGAGCCTCTCCTTGGTTTGGGCGAGATCGGACTCCATCGATAGTCCCCTCTCCTCAAGCATGTGCTAGAGCCCCACCTCCTCCTCGTCGCGAAGGACGAACCGAGCCTTCCTCGGGTCACCGGGGTAGGGCCACACCAGCTCGTGGGTCTTCCCTAACCCACTGGAAGATCCAGCAGCTGCAATATCGTGCGACGACCGGACCATCGCCAACTCCTATGATGGCGGGATGGCTGGAGGCTCCACCCTAGTGCCTGCCTTGCTGGGGCAGGGGATCTCCACTATCTTGACTCCGTGGCCTGTCGGTGGATGCTCTGCCTCTAGCCTGGCCACGCCTCCTCCCAACCCCTCCAGCTCTGACCCGGAGGGCAAGCCGTGTGTTCCTCCGCTGGGCGAGGCAGGGAGCCCGGTTTCCCTCCTCTCTTCCGCTGTGGCTATTGGGGGAGGGATCGCAAGGGTCACCTCTGACCCAACCTCTGCCGTCACCATGGGGATCGCCGCCATCACCGCCGCCGTCGCTGCCGCCGTACTCGCGACTAGCCAGGAGGGTGCAACCCCTAGAAGGGAAGGTCGCATCGTCGCCAGTCTGCTTTTCATGCCGCTCGTCGCGACTCGCTATAGGCTGGGCCTCCACAGCTCCCACACGGGAGGCAGGGTGATGCCTAGTCCCGTCAGTCCCTGGCCGCTGTCAAAAAAGTACAGGTCAGTCACGCTCAAAGAACTCAACTACGAGATCGAAAAGGAACATAGATGCATACCTGGACGAAAGCGACAGGGCCCTGAAGCCCTGACCCACTAGTGACGAGCCTGCCAGACGAGAACCGCTCACGGGTCATGACCCACGCCCCCTCATATAGACCAAGGGAGGAGTCGACCTGGCCGGTTCCCGATCGGCCCACGAATGGCCACGACCGCCGACTCGTGGCACACCCACCGAAGCAACTAACGGGTCATCTCCCCATTGTGGGTCGCGCGCACGCGCCGACCCCAAAGATATGAGGGTATGAGCACCCTCCTTCGACTGGCCAGCATGCCCCACCATGCTCGGAGCAGGAGGGTGTGAAGCCAACGACGCCTCCAAAGGGCGCGGTGACCGGGCCCGCTTCGCCTCTCGCTCGACGACGGCGTCCGAGCTCGCGGTGCCCTTCCATGATGTGGGAACGTCACCATGCATCTCCGTATCCCGCCCACCGCCATTGAACACGGCCATAGGCTCACGACGCTCCACTGAGGTCATGACAACGCCCCTGTCTCCTTCGTCCTCAGAGGTAATTGCGTCACCACCCATCTCCGTGGGCTCCTCTGACTTGAGCTCTGCCTCCACATCGCTCCGGTTTTCACCTCCCTAGACTCGCCGGCCGATCTCCTTCTCCTTCTCGAACCGCCTCCAGGCCTTCTCAGCTCTCTTCTTCTTTTGGCAAGCGCTGCCTCTTTCGAATCGGCTTGCCAAGCTGCGCCCTCCGGACCCTCGAAAGATGCGGCCGGGATTTGTAACCCGCGAGTCCCTATGAAATGGGCGACTCAAAGTCAAAATATAGGAGAGCAAGTGTGGCAGAACCGCCTAATTTAATACCTCACATGAGTGCTTGCCTTCCATTAGACACTAAGCACTCGAGGGAGAACACTAAATTACTCGATTCCGTCGGGCACACCCTAGGGGAGAACCCAAAAATCCACATTTTTGCCATCAGGATCACAAATGAGAGAATAAAGCTTACATCATTCGTAACCATTTCTTACATCACTTTTAATACAACATCAGAGTATAATATTTATTAATATAACAGCGGAATGAAATCATGTTATCAGAGTATAAATAATTTAATCTACAGCGGAATATAGACATGTGATCAGAATTACAGCGGAAATAAATATCTAATCATGGCATGATGAATTATTGATACGTAAATTATGACACAGTTGTAGTACTTTCATTCATAAAAATGTTTGGTGAGAGTTATAAATAACAACTACGATCGCAGTGTAAAGGAAATCCTCTCTGAGTCCAGCAGGAGGAATCCACACACAAAGGTCAGCTCAAGCATCCACCTGTCACCTGCAACAGGGGGAATGAAACCCTGAGTACTCAATTGTACTCAGCAAGACTTATCCAACAGGAGAAAAGAAAAGACTCCACGGATATGCAAGGCTATCTGGCTGGTGGGTTATTTCATTTGCAGGAAGCATTACTAAGCGTGCGTCCTTATATTCGATTTTTATTAATAGCCGCATTGGTTCATTAATTAACCATTCTATGTAAGCACATGTACTACTTTCAAGCAGGTGGTAAGCAATCAGACTCCCTTTTCCATTCCATCTTTCATCTTTTAGTTCTTACTACAGTGCTAGGCATAAGACAAGCCGTACCGACTCGGCGGTGATTCGCGAACCAATGTCCCCAGCTGGGTACCCCGAAAACACACGCCCCGCTTGTACCCCAGGCACAAGCAGGACCAACCCATCACTCTCCTGTCCCGGGTGTCTAGGTCCCCATCCAAACTGGGACTCCAAGCCCCCACCCCTGAGTCCCCGACTCAGTGCGGTGCAAGGACCTCCTCCACCAAAATAAAACCCTGACAGTCGGTCTGGAAAGAGCCAGATCCGCGACAAGAGAGCAACAAGTCTTCCAAGCACCCATACACCAGTATGTGCTCGGGATAATAAGATCTATGACTTGCCTCGATGGCTTATGCAACGATCGGTCCTTAACCGACCAGATAGGGAAAGCAGTGTAACCAAGTCATGCCCCGCGTCCATGGCGACACAACCTCTTACACCCACCAATACCCAAACCATATCCCTGCCCGGTCACCAGTTTACCTCTCCCAACATTTATATTTTCCAAGTGATAGTAATATAGTAACATATTTCCTATATCTCGCGAGTGACAGGCAATCACTTGACTTTTACCGGAATCCTGTAGCATAGCATTCTACACGATCCTATCATACTAGTAAGACCCATAGGATAAAGATATATATGCAAGTGGGTTTCATTCAACTCCTTAAAACTTAATGCACAAATATAATTTAAACTGTACAAAAGTAGAGGTTATGCACCGGGGCTTGCCTGGGTAAGATATATTAAAAAGTTAGTATCTGCATCTTAAGATCATCCACTATCAGCTGAATAACAAGCCCATTGCATCGTCTCCTAGAGAGAATATCATTACACCATCTTCGGATTCCCAATCATCCTTCGATCGATCCGTTTATCCCTCATCGTACCTATATGATATGCATTGATGCAAATGCATAGATATAAATAATCAACGATAGCCGAAAAGCTTAGAAATCCGATAACGCCTCACAAGCTAACGCGATAGCTCTAACGCGGGTCTACGTATCCATATTGTCGAATAAGGCGTTACTTCCCAACAATTGTTCTAGTTATACAAACCCGAGTTATTTCTTTATCTCATTTCACCCATCTAATCTTTATTCAGAATAGGGCCTCATTATCTATTTAGCAAACTAATTATTCTGGAGCTATAAAAATTACAATGAGTACCTAATATTGCTAGGAGCCTACTGTGAAATTTTCAGATTCAACACTATTACCAATTTACCATACCAATTCCCACAAATATTAATCTATATAATGTTAAGCTTTCTAATTAGACTTTATGAGCCTATCATCATAATAGCTAACTGTGAACTAACTACACTAACAGATAGATGGCATTATTGTGAACCTAACAAACTTAGTTTCATTATTTTTGACCATCTACACAATTTACTACGATTTATTAAAGTTCAACTAAAATTTTTATTGAATAAACATTTCCTATTTTACTGGAAATAAAGAAACTGAATCCTAGCTCATGGCCCAATACGCGCGGCACGGCCCAGCAAGCTGAGCACAGTCGCAGGCGCAAGCGCGGCCCAGCGGCGATCGCGCGCGTGGCCCAATGGCGGCAGCGCGGGCGCAGGCGCGATGCGGCAGGCCGGCCCAGCAGCGGCACGCGTGAGCGAGCGCGGCCTGGCAGCGACGCGCGGGCATGAGCGCAAGCGCACGGACGCGGACGCAGGCGCGGCAACGGGCCGAGCACGGCGTGAGCGCGGGCGCGCGGGCACTGGCCCAGCAGGCCGGCCCACGGCGGGGCGCGGGCGCCAGCGCGAGCGACGGGCCGAGAGCGGTGCAAGCAGTGCGGCCCAGCACGTCGGAAGCAGGCCAGCGGCGGGAGCAGGCCCAAATGGCAGCGCAGGCGCAAGCACGAGCAGGCCCAAGCGTATTTCTAATGTATTCACTGATTAATTTTCCTACACGAAAACGACTCTAAAATGGGTGTGACGCAGGGATGACATCATGCTGATGTCAACAAGCTAGCAACAACAGTATGCACCTCCGGCTGCTCTGTTTTCTTGCTCGGACGCGGTGCGGTGGAGTTCGTCGGCGTTGCTACTAGCTCGATGCCGAATAGCGCGTTGGAAGTATGGCTAACTGGAAAAATGGTGGAGTGCTGCTAGGCTACTTGCAGAGGCGACCGCGTTCAGAACTTAAAGCGGCTGGTGATGACGAAACTTGCATGGACGCTCCAGCATCGTACTACCGCACAGTGGTGGGTTAGGCACCGCCTGTACTTCCGTTCGTCCTTCACACGTGCATGAAAAATAAAGATGGCCATCTTAAATGGTTGGCCGGCCACCGTCCAAGACAATGTGACGACAACTTTGCATGGCCATGCATGCAAACATGAAAGCAAGAGCAAATTCACATGCATGCGTTCATTAGCCTTTTGTTTAATAAAAATTCGTTTAGGACACCAAATAATATAACGTGACATGCAATGTAACATTCATTTTGTGCTTATCAACATAATATATATATATATATATATATATATATATATGGATCGTTCTATTTATTAATGGATTTTATTTTATTTATAAAAGCTGCTTTTCCCGCTTAATCTAATAGATCAAACCGTTCGCTATTTATTTGCTAGAATTGTTATGGACATTCCTAAATATTTCACTACGTAATTTAACTTGAGCGCTTAATTCAAGTCCGCGAAACTAAGTCACCCAAGATTCGCTTATCGCCTCAAGTACGTTTAGATTAAAAATTCTGAAAACTCGTTACGAAAATTTTTACTTAGGCCTAAAATGCGGTGCTAAATAGGCTCGTAACACCGGGGGTGTTACAGCAAGAGGGAAAAGGACATGAAATAAGAAGAGGGGAGCATACCAGATTGGATAGCTTCATGGCGTGAAGAGGTTCGGGCTTTCCTTCAGGGGACTCTTTGTCCCTCAGTTGCAGCACCCGGTCGAGTCGAATCTAGACTTCGTCCTTCGCCAACTCCTCTGGCGACGTGCGGTCGAGATCCGTTGGGTGGAGTAGGCCCATGAAAGCATCTAGGCCCCTAGTTGGGTTTCGCTGGTCAGGTTCCAGCTACTGACCGGACGTTGAGCAGCAAAGTGACCGGACGTTGGGTGCCAGAGTCCGGTCAACATCAGTAAGGTTCCAGAGAATAGTTTTTGTGACCGGACACGTTCGGTCAGTGCTGACCGGATGCAGGTCAGAGTCCGGTCACAACTTAACGGCTCTATAGCAGGGAGAACTAACCGAAGCGTCTGGTCACCTTGACCGGAGCGTCCGGTCACCCCATAGAGTGCTGACTCAGGCACACAACGGTTCGTTTTGAATGAGGAGTATAAATACTTCCTCTATTTATTCAAAGGAGTACTCTTGCCCATTTTAACAACTAAGAAACACCATTGAGAGTGCCAAGGAGAGCAAGAGCCTAGTGAGGTGATTGAGATTTGAGAATCCAAGATTAAGGCCTCATTAGTGAAAAGAGAGTAGCAAGTGTGCATCCACCCTTCTCATTAGGCTTGTTGTGGTCAAGTGAGAGTTCTTGCTTGTTACTCTTAGTGATCGCCATCACCTAGACGGCTTGGTGGTGATTGGGAGTTTGGTGATCATCCGGCGGAGCTTGTGGATGACCCAACTCAAGTTGTCAGCGGTTGTGGGTGATTCACCACGAAGGAGTGTCGAAGAATAAACTCGTAAGAGAGCACTTGATCCTTGCACGAATCAAGGGGGAGCTACACCATTGCACGGGTGCTCCAATGAGGACTAGTGGGGAGTGGCGACTCTCCGATACCTCGGCAAAATATCGCCGCGTTCCTTCTCCTCTCTTTTCTTTAAGCATTTACATTTGAGCAATTCAATTCTTATCTTTACATTCTTAGAATTGTCATGCTAGAGTAGGATTGGAACTTAGGGTGCTAAACTTTTATACGCTAGATCAATAGGAACACTTTCTAGGAACAAGGGGCGAAGTGGGCTAAGCATAGGGTTTAATTATTGCAAAGAATTTTAGAATTAGCCCAATTCATCCCCTCTCTTGGGAATCTTGATCCTTTCAGCCCACATCAGCCGCCTCCTCTTTGCCAGCGGGGCGACTCGATGATAGAAGAAGGGGTGGAACACCCGCAACCCATCGAGGCTGTGTTGCACTAGCTTTTGAAGCTCTACCTCGATGACCTCGAGCTTGTTTTGCCAACTAGAGGGACCCCATGACCAGCTCTCCCGCCTCTCTGGCCTTCTTCCGATGAACGGCGGGAATGGCGCCTCTGTTGGGTTCCTGATGTAGAACCACCCCCGATTGGATTCGTAGGGGGAGTACGCAGGGTAGGAGCCCGACGGCCTCGGCTTCTTCTGTAAGGTGAAGCCCCCAACTGTCGGTTCTGGGTGGCTTCCTCTCCGACAAGGCTCGCTCGATGAAGATCCATCGGAAGAGGTCCACGCGTGGCTCCATCTTGAGGAAGGCCTTGCAGACGGTGACAAAACCGGCAACGTGCAGCACCCCTGTCGGATTGAGGTGCTGCAGCTCTAGGCCCCGCTCGTTGAGGAGCCCGCACAAGAACCAGTGCGCGGGATATCCTCGCCTATGCTCGTGGAAGGCGAGGAAGGAGACAACCTCGTCGGCCCGAGGTCATGGAACAACTTCCCTAGGCGCAGGAGCCCTTCAATGCGCCACCTCCTTCGGCGGGAGCAGCCCCTTCTCGGTGAAGGCGGCCAGCACCACCTCGTCTACGTTGGATGGCCTCCAGTTCAACATCACGCTCCGAATTCACAACCAAATCTATGAGTTCTCCTCTCCCTCTCTTTACCCTCTCTCTCTTAGAAACCGCCATGGCGCACGAACGGGCTTGGTGAGAAGGAAGAAGGAGGAAAGGCGGTAGATGGAGAAAGGCGAAGGAATGGGACAAAAACCCTCTCCCTTCCCTTATTTAATGCGAATAGGCATGCGGTGGGGTGTGTCCTAACTGATGGGACGCGCCATGCTCAACGAAACATCACTCAAATAAAATGGGACATGGCCTAGGCTGGGCCCACCACTACCACAACCCAGGCGTAGGAAACAAGGCGTAACCGCATGCAAACGACCCTCCGCCTTCCCAGGTAGGGTTTGAAAGGGCCCACCAATAGGATCTCCGTCAAGGAGAGACCAACGGGCTACCTGAGTCGATCGGACGGCTCAGGCGACTCCTGAGAGACAGGTAAGGAGCAGTGAGATGCCCCATACGGGCTATGCCGACTCCGTCACGAATGACGGACATGGATCCCATTCGGACATATCCGATAAAAGCTCTTCAAACCCGCCACTCGAGTCATCAAGGTATCTTTACCAAACCTTCCTAATTTATTTTATTTACTTTCCTAATGCATAATCATTCATTCATCCTTCCTCATACACGCATTCACACATTCATCAATGCATAATCATTCATTCATCCTTCCTCATACACGCATTCACACATTCATCCATGCAATCATTTATTCATCCCATACATCCAAAGCATTGCATATGCAATTGATGCATCACAACGCTTCATGTTGCGTCATGAAGCGATAGTCGCCTCATTCGATATGAGCGACGACCGACTGGGGTTCGAAGGCCAACCCGCGAAGGGCTCAAGGCCGCCCCGCATCAAACAGAGCCAAGGGAGAAAATGCAGATGAGCCCCAGCGACCCTCGCCCGATCTGCTCAGAAGCAGATAGTGTCATCTCGACCTTCTCATTTGATCCTAACCTCGAGCCATCCCATAGAATCTCCATCGAGGAGAGACCAGCGGGCCACCTAAGTTGGTCTCCAGAACGGCTCAGGCATCTGCCAGGAGACGGGTTAAGGAGCAGTGGAATACCACATGAGGGCTATGCCGACCCCGTTATGAACGACGGACCCAGATTCCACTCGGACATACCTGTTAGAGAGCTCACCGAGTGCGTCACTCGAGCCATCGAGGCAAGCAACGTTAGCTCAGCCCCTCTGGTTGTAGAAACCACGGATGGGGTAACCCACGAAACTAGACCAACCCCTCGGCCACGCCCGACACTTGGGTCTGTGCTCCATCATGCCCGACCCCCCGGCTACGCCCGATGTTTGGGTTGGCGCTCGACACCTAGGTCCGCGCCCCCGGGAACGATGGCTTAGAACGTTGGCAAGTCAAAAAATCCCCCAGGCGATTCTACCCGAATCGCCCGGGGGCTCGAGGGCTGCATCCACCGGGTGCGCTCGCGCCACCCGCTGGCGAGTCAAAAAATCCCCCAGGTGATTTCTAGGACCACCAAGGCCATGCCCCTTGCTGGGCTCCACCTCGTCCGACCCTCGAGGGCTGGCTCCACTTTGGCCGACCCCCGAGGGCAGGATCTGCCTCGACCGACGTTTGGGGGCTGGCTCCGCCTTGCCTGACGTCTCAGGGCTGGCCCCGCTTCGCCTGATCCCTCGGACACGGTCCCTAACGAAAGCTCGCGCCGCCACAAAACCACTATGGGTCAGAAAGTACAACCCTAGGTCAAACTTCTGACATCGCACAGGGAGCGGTCACGTCTCAGCATGACCCGTCTCCGCGACATGATGTTCCAGGGGACTCACATCGACCCGCAGTGATGGGCACATGGTCACTATGCTACCTACACCCTGTACGACCGCTGATCAGCATGCTGGTTCGTCGGTCCGACGCCTAGGTCCATGCTCTATCGCGCCCGACCCCTCAGTCGTGCTCGACACATGGGTCCGTGCTCCGTCGCGCCCAACGGTGACTCACGATCTTACACCCATCCGTTGCTCTCGTACAACGAGTATAAATGGCCCCTTCGTGACTTCACAGAAGTCCCAAAAGGACTCGAGGGCTCATGTCGAGTTCATAAACCTAGGGTCCCCGATGGGCCCGCTTCCTAGCAAAAACTCGGCCCAGCAAATGGCATTACAACGACGCACGACTCCTGGGCCAGCCCAGATACCTAACGACAGGCCAGAAGAGTGATCCAGTCTCTGACCGAAAGGCTTGGCCAAGGAGGGGACAATGCTCGTTTCCGACTCCGACCCGCTTTTCCGACCAGGAATACATTGAACCTCTGCTTACAGCTTTTCTCCGACCGGTGCGATCGAAGCCGACTGAGAACAACCGACCGAGGACGCCCGCTCGGTAAGGTCCCAAGAATCAGGCGGAGCAGATAAGGCAAGGCGCTCAAGTCAACCGCAATACCGAGGACCATACCCTGCACACCTGTAGGTCAGTACTGACAAGCCATGCTAGAAGGGTGCTTTGCAACATTTCAGACATGTTAGAACACAAACAGTGTTGTGGGCACCGACATTTATCCTACAGTATGGTAGGCGCCGATATTTGCCATACCAGAAGAACACGATGGAACCTGCCACATGCATGTGGGCGTCAACAGTATTGTGGTCGCTGATAAACTCTCTTGTATCCAACGGCGTGGGCAACAAGACTAGGAAACACACACACTCTCTTTCTCTCTCTCTCTCTCCTAACTTGTAAGGCCGTCCCCTTCACCTATAAAAGGGGATGCGCTCTCTCCTAGAAGAAAGGTCATTCTGACTCTCTCTCTCTCTCTTGGCTAAGCTGTAGGCATTCTGAGCACTCGAACATCTCCACAGTTCTAGAACTCTAAAGCTACACAGAGCATATGTTCCAATACTTAGCGTACATTGGAGCTCCTGTCACTCTTGGGCCTTCGGTTTAGAGTCCTACTGGACCTTCGACACCCCCCTTCTTATTCCCACTTGTTTGTAACCCCACATCAAACTTCAAGCACCTGGGCTCAGGAATAAAGTCATCGACCGACTGAAACTGGACGTAGGGCACGTTGCCTGAACTAGTATAAACCCTGTGTCATTGAGTGATAGGCCACATCCAATCAAAACGTACGACAAAACTACAAATATTTACTTGTTGGTCACTTTTCGCACCGACAGGTAACTAACTCAGCATGCATGGCTATAAGTATGGGATGCCCACTTAAATCTCTAGGTGTTTATATAGGACATATGATGATACTCGGTGGCAAACTTACACTTGACTATATTTTATAGAATCTCCCTCATCCTTATCCATTCACTAGATAATTACCATCATGCAAAATATCTTCGGTCTCAAAGCATGGCAAACACGTCTTATGTTTTCTTGCCATTTATCTAGAAAGTTCTTCATGTGAATGTTGCCTATTGCATATGTGGAAGCAAACCGGTCACACCTATTGCGCCGGCCTCACTGGCGAAGCGAGGGCCGCCTGCTGGGACCCCATAGGTAGGAGGGCAGGTTGGGGCAGCGACGTTTCATGGTTGTGGGGGTGTAAGGTTGTTTGCAGGCTACATGCTGCGGGCATGGAGGAAGGTTCGAGGTGAGGCCAGCAGGGATGAGGATCGGATGGAGAGCATCACTTGATGGACGGATCTAACGGATGGAATCCTAAGGCGACGTGGAGGTAGGCTTTTGCGATTTTGGTATACAACATTAAGGGATTATGGTAGATTTTATGAGGATATTTTTCCTCTTCAAAGAGTATTTTTTCCTTCTATTAGAACAATGAAAGTGCATCTAGGCCCCCTAGTGGATTATGAAAAAAACTAATTAAATGACTAATGAGTTTGATGGATTTTGGATAGGTTCATTGCATCATATCAAACTCATATCAATAAACATAAGATAAGCAAATTAATAAAGCAAAATGAGATAAAGAGAAATGGGTATGATTTGATCTCAACTATGGCTTTCTTACATGAATAAGAAGAGATTGATAGTTGACTAGTATTGATAGGTCGAAGAATGAATGAAAAACAAATAAGTGAAGAAATGGCAAACCAAAGTGCATAAAGGAGAAGAGACATGAACTTATGCATATATATGGTTTCATTATGTTGGCTTGCATCTACATTGTGAAATGTCATTGAAGTAAGCAACTTGACAAGCATAATATGGATACATAAAAAGGACATGTGTGTTGATGGGTATCAAATGAAGTCTCAAATGTGAAGCTCGGTCAAGTTGTGCAATAGTAATTCAATATAAGCATTGTTGAGTAGTAAGTTCATTGGAACAATCTAGTTCAAGCGAGAACAATATAATGCTAATAAAGTGAGATTTCAATGTGTGTCTATTGTTGGTGCAAATCACGATTGATTCAAGGTGGGGAAGACGAGTGAAGGAATGTACTAAGTTGGGCTTCGAGGTGCTAAGTGTAGATGAAGGGAAAACAACGGCTTACGTCGAGGGATTAAGGTTAAGGTGAAGAAGCACTTGGTAATCCTAAAGGACTAATCAAGCCACAAGAAGTCATTCTTGGTGAAGCATCAAATCTTTGGTATATCACAGGTGAAAGTGGCTTGAAGCCATTGGATTAAACTTAAATATGTTGAAATGGTTCAAGTTACAAGCTTAAGGTGGATTTTCTCAAGAAGAATGAGACAAAGATTGCTGCAAACCATTATGAAGATATATTGAGAAGAATTGACATATGAAAATATTGAAGGCTGAAGTGATGGAAATATACATGTCTTTTTTTATCTCGAGTATATGTATGTGGTACTATTAAGAGGGATGCAATATGAACAATTTGAAGGTCTCAAGTGCTCAAATCAACCAAAATCCGAGTGCTAACATGAGATATAAACACATGCCGCAACACTTTCACTTGTTGGTCTTAGAGCTTGTTTTCAATGGTCAGCCCTTTGAATAAGTTTTCCGAGAAGTCCAAGATCATAGAAATCAGAGTTCGGAGCTAAAAGTTGTGGCATTTTTTATGTGACTTATGCTGTTTTTTAGAGTTTTGGATGTTCCAAAGTTTTCATCAGAAGTTCTGATACATTTTAGAAGTTAAGATTTTGCACTAGTGTTTATATGTCCGTGCAACTTTAGATATCCATTATTGCTATTTGGATTGAGCTCATTTGTTTTCCCAACTCTTGTGTTTTTCTAATTTTAACCCCCAAACTATAAAACCTTGTAAATTTGTCATCTCAATTCTTAGTCCATTCAATTTGGGCCTCTCAACTTAGTTTTGATGGTTTTCAGGTAATTTAGGCTATCTCTCTTTTTTCTCACTCCCTTTCTTAGCATCATCACCTCCACCTCCATCTCATCCTCCCTCTCTTCCTTCCTTATCTATCTACTGTCGTTGTTGCCTGTCTTCCTCTCAATCCGTTGCCTATAGCATGTAGGTCACTAGGATAGGTGTGAGATTGAAGCACATGGTGGGTATCCACAACCGTCAAGGTTGAGCCCTATGAGCTGGGCATGGTAAAAGCATGATGTGTCCTCGGCGTGTGGATCCATGATGATATTTTTTTCGAAAGGTGCATCCACTACTAGTAGTATAGGTAACCGCCTACCATCCCTTGTAGTATAGAGACGCCTATCGCTGCATCGTCGCTCAAGATTCATGTATTCTGTCCACTGCCATCCCTATCTTGTTCCTCTACGCTCCCACAATGGCTACCCGCCGAGCAGCAACATGACACTACTACTGTGGGGCACTAGCAGGCAATACTACCACGTCGATGCCAGGATGCCCAAGATCCACTACAAGCCTAGCAAAACCTGATAGATAGTGCACGTATATCGGTTTGTCATCTCTTAAGATCCAATCCACCATAGGATGTTAAAATCTAGCAATGTCCTAGTCAAGTCTTCAATGAGCAAACATGTACACAACGCTGCATATATTGATTCAGATTAGCTTTTTCCTTCCGGTCTTCGATGAAATCATGTTGATAATTTGACCATGCTTCATTATTGATTATAATATGTTTTTTCTTTCTCCTCGATTACGAGTTGACTCGAGGTAGCAAACGAGCCGAATCGGACGTTTAACTTCTTATTAGGATAAAACCCCAGAACGATATGCATGAATCGTGTAGTCTTTATAGATGTGTCCATATTATTACGGCTTTAACTGTTTTATTGTGCCTATCGATTTACAATAAAAAAGGTGGCTAATAAACCAATATATTTTTAGTTACCTCAACACTGAAGATAAACTGTCTTGACATGGTCACCTTTGCCATGATCAAAGAGAATATTTTACAGAAATAGACGGGGATGATGTGGCTGATTGACCCGAAAAATCTCGTAGATGTATATAAAAAAAACTTGAGTGGAGTATATAGCAAATCTCTACCTAATACTAAAGAGGTAAAATTTTTGCACTAATAATTTTCTGTTCAGCTTAGCCTAAAGTGGCTCGGTCTCGGCATCAGCCCTGGGAAAAAAAATCCCTTGATCTGAGTCCAACTTTGCCTCCGGCTTCCCTGCCTTGTTCGTCTGCGCCAACAACAATAGAAACAGAAATGCTATATAACATATATGTGTTTTAGCATAAAAAACATATGATTTTTTTTATGACAGGAGCTGCCAAGTGCCACCGACGGAGCTGCCAGGTGCTCGATTCATCTTCTGACGGAGGATTCGTCTTCTGACGGAGCTGCCAGGTGCCACCGACGAAGATGAATTACGTACCCCTTGTTTAGTTCGTGAAATTTGGAATTTGGGGTTACTGTAGCACCTTCGTTTTTATTTGGTAAATAGTGTCCAAACATTGACTAATTAGGTTTAAAACGTTCGTCTCGCAATTTCCCACCAAACTGTGCAATTAGTTTTCCTTTTCGTCTACATTTAATGCTCCATGCATGAGCCGCAAACATTCGATGTGACAGGTACTGTAGCAACTTTTTGGACTTTGGGGTCCAACTAAACAAGGGCTAAGACATGACAAGATCAGCACGCCCTGACGGAGCTGTCAGTGCTCGATTCATCTTCTGCCTCGGGTGCAGAATCGTCCTCTGTAATTTGTCTTATCATACAAAAAAAATTATTTTCTATGATATATGATTTATGATCTGTGGATCTGTGATCTTATGATATGTGATTTGTGGAGGTTGAATGTAGAAGAAGGGTGGAGACTGTTGGATCTTAATCCTATAATATAAAAAAATTCATGTGTTGAAACTGTATAAAATATATGGTTATTGGATAGACAGACTCCAATAGAAAAGGAAGCAGCTGAGTCCCAGGACTCATACGTCCGACGCACACACAGAAGTGGACGAGTGCGGACCACGGCGTTCTTGGACGCCTTGTGCGCGGATCGGAGTGGGACAGCTCGTCGCACAGTCAGTGTGGGGCGGATCATGGCACCTGTGTCGAGCAAGACGGCGAGGCGGACTGTGTCGAGCAAGACGGCGGAGGGGATCTATGGATAGAGGCGGGGTGAGCGTCGGACAACCGTTGGGCGGACAGCGGCGCGGGGCGGGGCGAGGGGATCACAGATTCACAGAGGAAGAGGCTGATCCGTGCGTGTGGATCAGCCGAAAAATATAGCTTGGTCGGGCTTCGCCGTCGCTCGCGTGGGCCGGCGCCTAGACGTTCTCCTTTTTGCCCTGGAGGCATGGGCGCGGGCGGGATCGGCGGTGCGGCGTGAGGCGATGGCGGCGCAGCGCTGTGGCATTGAGGGGCGCGGAGAGGTGCGTGACGGAAGGGGACGCAGGGGAAGGCGCGGCGCTGCCGGCGGCCCGTGGCCGGGCGCAGCCCCAGGCGCGGGGCGGCGGCAAGATGAACGCGTGGCGTCCGGAGAAGAGACGCGACTCGCAAGGGTTGCGTACTGGTTCGACACGAGCGACGGATAAGTAAGGCAAGGAAAAGAAAAGAAAAGAAATAAAAAATAAGAAAAAGGAAAAAAAGGAAATTAGGAAAAAAAACTAGAAGGGCACTACGAACATTTTACGCTTTTCAACAGTGTCAACCTAGACGTCATTATAGGTCTCAACTTTTTTAATTTAAAATTAGGTCAATCTCAATTAAATCTAATAAAAAAGCTATTTCATTCTCATTAGCATGAACACCGTACAATAACTTGCGCTTCCCGTTGCAACGCACGATCAGATTTGCTAGTTAATAAAAAAACATCTCAATTCCAACCTTCGTCCACCTAAAGATGGTAGCGGGACGGGTCTGGACCTGAAACCTGTGGGTTTCAGACTCAGCAGGGGCGGGTCCAGATTTCGCTCCACGAGTTTAGGTACCCGAAACGAGGTGGGGTAGAGGCGGGTTTTAAGGGCTTGCTTGGTTAGCGACCAAAATTTATCATACCAAAGATTTGACAATCAAACGTTGGGTAAAAAAAAGTTGCCAAAAATTTAACAAGCCAAATATAAAAAGTTGACAAATTTTAATAGCCAACCAAATACTACCTAAAATCATGGTTCGCAAAAACCTTAATTTTGGACCACCTAAAATCATGGTTCGCTAAAACTTTAATTTTGGACCAAGCAGGCTCTAACTCTCCCCCGCGGGTGCCCGTCGGAACTCGAAATGTAAGCCATCCAGTGAAAAAAGCCCCCCAGGCGCGGCCCATTGACCTGTAACCCTAGTATATGTAACAAAAGGCCACCAAGCGCGGCCCTCTTCCCCTCCCGTGCCGCAGCCGCACGCCCGGATCCCGCTCCCGCACAGGCGCCGCCGCTTCCTCCCGCACCCCGCTCCCGCACAGGCGCCGCCGCTTCCTCCCGCACCCCGCTCACTCCTGCCTCTTCGCCGGCGATGAGCGCCCACCAGGTATTCCCACCCCCTTTTCTCTTTCCTGTCTTCTGTGCGAAACCGAGTTTTCGATTTTTTTAAAAAAAATTGAGTTCTCAAACTGTAACCTACTATTTGGCTATTTGATGCCTACTAACTTCTATCTTTTTGCAAAAATTATTGGGTGTATATGTGTACACCCATGTCCCTTTACTAGATCCGCCCCTGCTCCGACCTCGACGTCCCCTCTGATTCCGACGCCGAGGAGCTCTCTGCGTTGGACGCTGAGGCTGACGAGCTCTCGGGCTCGGACGCCGATGCCGACGGAGGCTCGAGCAGCGGCGACGACGTGGAGGAGGAGGAAGGTGATGAAAGCGATGATGACCCCCTCGCGGACGACTTCCTAGCTGGTAGCGACGAAGGAAGCGGTAATTAGCTCTGATCACTAGGCTACTAGATATGTATTGACTTGAATTGGCTCAATGGCTCCAGCAGTTTCAGTTTTCCCTAAGCCATTATTTCGTACTAGAATTCATTCATTTGAGCTGGCATCTACATACGATTTTGTTTTTTTATACAAGTGTATCTAGTGCTGGAATTTGCACCTTGCTTATCTCTGCTGATTGCAATGTGCTGGGTTTGCAGAGGGTGGTGACTCTGGACTGGAGTCAGATGAGTCTGATGACCTCGAGGCAAAGTCACGAGCAATTGATGAGCAGAAACTCAAGGCGGAAGAAGATGCAGAGGAGGAACTTCAAATCAACATAAGATCAGAATCTGATGAGTTCAGATTACCCACGGCGGAGGTTGCTTGTGTTCCTTTGGTTCCTATTCTCTCTCTGTTCAGTGTTAGTTGCCTTGATGACTTATTCCATTGCATAACTTGCTGCAGGAGCTGGAGGAAGAGGCACACAGACCACCTAACCTACCAAATCTCAAAAGGAGGATATCAGAAAGTATGTTCATCTAATAATACCGTTCCTGTTTACCGTATTTCATGGCTTTCTACCATTTATTACCACCCTCCCCCTACCGGATTTGTAAAATCCAGGTTATATTGTGCTATTGTATTATGAGCATTGAGCAAATATTTTGCATTCCTCATGGAAAGCAATCTGTTTACCTTTCTGACTGCTTTTATATATACTGATACTGATTTTCTTATGTAGTTGTTCGAGTGCTCTCAAACTTCAGCAAGCTGAGGCAGAAAGATGTTCCGCGAAAAGATTATATCAATCAACTGAAAACTGACATCATGTCATACTATGGATATAATGATTTTCTCGTTGAAGCATTAATTGAGGTCAGCTGTTCATTTTATGCATCAACTGTTGATATAGTTGTCACTTCATTTTATATAGCTGAGGCAGAAAGATGTTCCGACTGCTTGAGGCAATTTCTGTGTTTGACATGCTTGCTCAGAAATTTAGCACGGTTTAGCCTGTTCTAGTAGTAGATAACATACTTCTGTAACTGCGCAGATGTTCCCAGCTGTTGAGCTTATTGAGTTACTGGAAGCCTTTGAGAAAAGACCACCTGAGTGCTTGCGGACAAATACACTAAAGGTATACTGCCTGTGGTCAATCTGAAAGTGTATGAGTGGTACCAGTACCACACAGTTATTTGGTTTACTGTTTATTGTCAATTTGCTTCATATCTGTTTAGACTCTGCTCTTCTCAATAACTTTATTACCTTGTTTGTTTGGTTATGTTGGCAGCTTACCATAACTTGCTTGGATCCAAAGGCTTTGTTGTTATTGCATTTAAGTTATTTGTGAATTTTGCACTTTGCAGACCCGGAGGAGGGATCTTGCCGCTGCTCTTATACCAAGAGGATTTAATTTGGACCCAATAGGCAAATGGTCAAAGGTATGCTTCAATTATTGTTTCCCATACATGGTAAACCACAGCAAACTTACCCCCCCCTCTCCCTGTTGAAAATGGCAGGTAGGATTAGTTGTCTATGACTCCACGATTTCAGCTGGTGCTACTACTGAATATATGGCTGGACATTACATGGTATCCTCTCTCTACCTTTTCATTATGTTGAAACATTTTGTTTTCTGTCCATTATTTTGACTAATAATATGGTCTTACAGAAACAAGGTGCAAGTTCTTTCTTACCAGTGATGGCACTTGCTCCACAGGAGAAGGAGCGAATTGTTGATATGGCGTAAGTTGTTTTCTTTTTTTTGGGCAAGAGTTAATTTCTATTATGACATCAAAATTACCAATGTAACTGTAGGCCTTCTCATGCTACAATATTAAGTATTATTTACTTGTTTCAGAATTTTGATGTTAATCTTCAAATGATTTATTCATTAGGGCTATGCTGTCATATACAATGACCAATATTATAACTGATTATTTTCTTGTTTACAGTGCTGCTCCAGGCGGTAAGACTACGTACATTGGCGCTCTTATGAAGAATACCGGTTAGTTCATTGAACTTGACTTGAGTACTGTGATCCCTCTAATAGAGTAATTTGTCTATTTGTTTTTTGTTGTCTACCATCATTAAATTAAATAAAGGTGTTGCTTTCTTCATATGCCATATACAGGAATCATCTATGCAAATGAGTTCAATGAGAAAAGGTTGCATGGACTTTTGGGAAACATCCATCGCATGGGCGTGACAAATACCATAGTTTGTAACTATGATGGTAAAGAGGTAAGAAGATAACATGCCTACTATCCTTTGGTGCTTAAAGCCTTCCTATTGGAGTATTGGTATTGATCGTGCCAAAATAGTGCAGTCTGATAACTTGGTGTCATTGTTTGTGGGACTTTGTCAAGTGTGCTGTAACCAAGATAGGCAGACCTTGTACTAAGGTTATATGTTGTTAATCACTTCTGTTTATACGGGGAAGCATAACTTACAAGTCACAATTTCATCAGTTCTGTAGCATCTCATTTAAGCTTGGGCACATCATGTTCCCAGTAGAAATGTTCCATGACACATCGTTGTTATTTCAGCTACCCAAAGTTCTCGGGATGAATTCGGTTGACAGAGTATTGCTGGATGCTCCCTGCACAGGAACTGGGGTTCGTATAATCAAATTTATCTAAGCTGCTTGACTATTATGTTTCTCTTGGTATTGCTTGAACATAGGACTTTTTTTTTTGCAGACCATTTGGAAGGATCTACAAATCAAAACATCAAAGGACATTGAAGACATCAGAAACTGTGCCTTTGTCCAAAAGGTTCATTTCTTTTACTCAATGAAATCTTGTTTGAAGTGATACTGCTTGCAATTTCACAAAATTGAGTTTATGTCATGTATATCATTTGGTACCATATTCTCCATCTTCTGAGTTCTAACTTAACCTGATGCCACGACACGACTCAAGCACAAGGCACTCACTTTCCAATTCACCCACCAGTCTTCTCTCTCGCCTGCGATGACTCGATCCACTTTATCGTGATTCGATGCTATCGTTCTCGCTCTGTGCTTTGTCTCCTCTCTAGTCCTTGTTCTCTAAACAGAGCCAAATAACCCTGTTGTCTAGCGAGTAGCACCCACTAGCCACTGACCACCGCCCAGCAGCATAAACTAGCGCGTGTTATTCCTCCTTTCTAAATGGCCTAGGAGGTGGTGAGTCTTATGGTGTTACATCACTACTCACTTTGTTAATTGGTGTGAATTTTTTCTCGTTGACTGGATTGTATATCTTTGCAAAATGAAGGAGGAAGAAATCGATTGATTTGAAGTCCACATGGGAAAGAGCTGCGTAAATTACTGAGATTTGTTTAGTTTGAACAATTTGTCCGTTAATTTATATATGGTTAAATGTACTTTCTCATATATTGGGTTAAAAAGAAGACTTAAATGGAATACCCAACTCCCAAATCTTCTGGCTCGGCCACTGACACAGTTATAGGGTTGGAAGGGAAATTTGGGGTTTGTATGCGGCGGGGCATGTTGGTATAATTTTTTTCTTTCTTTTTCTTTAACCCGCATAAAATCTGTCCACCCGCACAGGCGTATCAAAGGGGCGAATAGCAGAGCAGACTCCATTTAAAAAAGATGGGCAAACAAGCAACCTAAAAAAAAGAGGACAAATCAGTAGTTAAAATTCAAATCAGGGGTAACAAGATTACCAGAAACTACGTATTAGAAATGAGGGCAATTGCCCATCTATTTAAACCTTGACCTAGTAAGTACATATTAAAAAAAGGAACGATAATCCTCTCCTACTTGGTGCCAAATCCATATCGCTGCTTGCATATAATATGGTTTGGGCATTAATTTTTTGTGATTATCACATTAGAGAGATAATAGAAACTGGTGTTGTCAGAATCAATAAGATCGTCCCTGCTTATTACTGTACTATTTAGTAATAAATTGACTTGTTTTGCAGCAATTGCTGCTAGCTGCTATTGATTTGGTTGATGCCAACTCCAAAACCGGTGGCTACATTGTTTACTCAACTTGTTCGATAATGATCCCAGAGGTATGTAAAGTTTTCCTGTTTGGTCAAAGCTGATTCCACCTGCGTTTCTGAATAACCCTTCTCTTGCAGAACGAAGCAGTAATTGACTATGCACTTAAAAAGAGAAACGTAAAGCTTGTGCCTTGCGGGTTGGATTTTGGGCGTCCAGGGTATGGCAATCTTACTTTTCACGAGCCAAAGAATATTTGGTTGTTTTCTTATGTTTCTTCTGTATATATTTCAGATTCATCCGGTACCGGGAGCATCGGTTTCATACTTCTTTAGAAAAAACAAGAAGATTTTATCCTCATGTCAATAACATGGATGGATTTTTTGTAGCTAAGGTACTTTCCATTTGACTGTTTTCCAGTTCAAGGCGTAATAATTTTTGAAGGACAAATCATAGTATTTTTTACGCATAAAGTTGCATGTTGACCCCTTGAAGGTTTTGTTGTATTCGTGTTGGCAAATAATTCGACTGGGAACTTGCATGTTGGATTGGTTATACTGCATTGAATATCAAGTCTCTTACATGGACTCTAATTGTAACTTTTGGTCCAAAATAATTGACATCCTAGAAATGAATGCATGCAGTCAGTTTTTAAAGTTTGACTGCTAGTGTACAGGAAGTATTTTTTTTTTACATGAAGATTAGTATTGAGCATCACAAAATATATAATTTGATAACATTGTAATTTCATGAATGTTGTTAATATATAATTTTTGAAGAGTAATTTGAAAATTTTACATAGGTGAGACCCTAACAAAAAAACACATAGGACAGAAGGCAGTATTTTAGAGTATCTATTGACATGACATGCTTTTTATGCTATTTCATTCAGCTGAAAAAGTTAAGCAATACAATCCTGGTGACGTCTGAGCCGTCTAAAGCATCCGAAGGAGCAGCTGAAAAGGTTGATGGCGAAGACGAGAAAGCTATTTCTAATGAACAAGAGACAGCTGTTCCTGGTAAAGATGAGAAAACTGTTGAGATGAAAAATCATAAAAAGACTAAGGTGACCAATAAAAGAACAAGTGTCACCAAAGAGACTGGAGGCCATAAACGTGAATCTAATAGGCCAGGAAAGCATCTCAAGAAAAATAAGGATAACGATACAAATGAAATTGATGGCCCTGAAAGCACTGAAACAAATGGAGACGGGAAAGAAGAGCATCATGAACAAACCAAGCAAACGAACCACAAAAGGAAGTTTGCTTCTGATAGATCCAAAAAATCTGGCCCTGAGAGCTTCTCGGGTGTCAAAGAGAAGAAACAGGTCGGTGACAAGAAGCCGAAAAGGAAATGGCAATTCAAGCTGAGGCGAGACTGGTAAGAATTATTTGACATTTTCACTTCCTATCGGTATTTGTCTCATCTCATTGTTTTCTCATATGAGTTGGTATTTTTCTAACAGGGAAGCTGAAAAGAAAGGTGCCAAGAGGAGAAAGGTATGAAGGAGTAGTATTCAGATGTCCACAAATCCCAATGAAATTTGATGCGCTATAAAGGCAACAGACAATTTTGAGCAAGCATGAGTTTGCAGCCAGGGAAATTTTGATGTACGAAATAGCGATTGTAATTTGTTATTTTTTATTTGATGTACGTGTAGGCATCTCAAGTTTTATCTTTAACGAGTGACATATCTGGCAGGGAAACTGAAGCAAGTTATCTTGATGAATGCTATGTGAATCCTGCTGCTTGAATATGTCACACACAAAGCGGAAAATTTGGTTTCCTAGTGCTCATCTTCCCAAAAAAAAAATTATGCTGCTATTTGTGTTCTAAAAAAAATTCATATTTGAGAGCTGCTAGCTGGCAGAACCTGACTTCTAATTACTGTGAATTGTGAATAGTTTTATGTGCCTCGTATCTGGAGCTCTAGATCATCAAAGCGCAGTGGCTACTGGCTACGAAGTTTACGTTTAGTTTGGAGACGAGGCGAGATCAAACATTGTCGTCCTGGTTTTTTTGGTTCTATTTTTTTTGTGAATAATAGGATTTTTTTAGTTGATCGATGTTTTTTTTTATTGCGTTGATCGATGTTTTGTGTTTAATGGAGGTGGGGGAGAATATATGGCTGTTGTGTTTGATAGGAGGGATGGAGGTGGAGACAACATATGGGTGTTTTTAGACCCTGTTTGACATAGCTTAGTTTTACTAGTGAAGCTGTTTTTTTTTGGAAAATAGCTTTATGAGTAACTTTGTAGGTGAAACTGAGCTGTTTTGGAAAAATTGTTTGGCAAAATAGCTTCACCAACAATTTCATGCGTGATTGAGAGAGGGAAATGAGGGAGAGCCAGCTTCATCCCAACTAAACTCTTTGTGAGAGGAGGAAGAACGAAGCTGTTTCGAAAAAAGTGTTTGGCAAAAAACAATTGAGGGAAACGAGGGAGAGAGCTGTGAAAAGCTAATTTTTTCAGCTTCATCCCAACTTATCTCTTTATGACAGGAGGAAAAAAACAACTTCACCCATAAAGTTGTTTCGAAAAAAGATGTTTGACAAAAAACAACTCACAATAGCTCATAAGGATGTTGATGAAGCTATAACAAATATGGCCTTAATAGTTAATATTGTTAGCGTGGGCCTACGTCAGCCTGTTTCCTTTGATGATCGAATCTTTTTCAGACTTTCTACGTACCAAAAATAATACAGTCTTCTTAAGGCGTCAAACAATTTTAAGTCAGATCAAAACTATGTAAAAATAATTTTAAGTTGACTAAAACTATATAAAAATTTACAAACTCTCCCTATTTCCTAAAATTTGTTAAAAGGGAAAACATAATCTGAGGAGAAACTCCTTAATTGGATATAATACATGGATACTTGCGTTGTTTGAGTGTTCACTTAAGCTGTTTTAAAATTTTTAAAATTCGCTATATTACAGAACGGATGGAGTAAATACCATTTGATTTATTATGGGATATATTTTTATAGTAAATCTATTTTTAGAATGCACTGTATTTAAGGACGGAGGAAGTAAGTACCATTTGATTTATTATGGGATATATATTTTTATAGTAAATCCAATATGAGATAAATGTTGATATTTTAAAAAAGGGTCAAATTTAAAAAGTTTGACTTTTATGAAACAAAATAAAAATATTCTTTTTGGACGGAGGGAGTACATGGCAACACATGCTGCCATCATTGCCCGGGGCAGGCAAGCTCCCTCAACTTTGGTCGGCACAGCCGTCCCTACTGCTCATGCTCTAGTCTTCTCGTGGCTTTTCCCGACGGTGTTATTGCACTTGCACGTCCTAAGATTGTCTCCAACAAAGAACTCATATGAGCACCCAAACCCAAAATGGGTAGCAAGAGACCCAAAATCAACCTCCAACAGAGTACCTATACATGAGACCTATTTTGGGTTGTCTGAGACTGTGAGAGGCACAACCCAAATATGGACATCCTCTCTGCTGAAAACCCATTTGCAGAAAGGATTTTCTTTTGGATCTTATTGTTGGAGAAGATGCCGAATATGTATTGAACCTTTTGCCTGTAGCGCCATCCATAGGATGAATGTGTCTTGTATTTTAGACGTTGTTGTTGGAGATAGCCTAAGGACATTCCCAAACTTTGGTGGTTTCTATGGCCATCAATTAGTGATTAACTAACAAAAATATTGATGTGGCATCGTAGTTAATGAAGAGAGAACGAAATGGTTTTTATATAGAAAACTATGTCTATACGAGAACCAATATACAAAGAAATGTGATTGGCAGATGATATGAGAGAGATTGGGAATGTGGTTTCTATATGTAGTGTCTATTTGAGTTCGTAAGTATAGAAACCATGTTATAGTTTCTAGGTTGAGACTGCCATAAGACGGTAAGAGTTGTCTTGTCTTCCTTTTATAGAATCAGATTTGAGATCGTTTTTTTCTCTTTAATAAAATCCAATTTTTATCGATATTGGTTTAACGTAGACCGTTATAAGTTCATAAAATTCAAAGTTGCATATTCTTTTCGCTTTTTGATTAATCTCGTAATTTCTAAAGTTTGTCGATAAACGTGGGTCTCCTTTTAACATTGTTGCATATATATAACTACAAGGATAGTGTTGGGTTTATAAACTCGGGGTCCCTCGGGGACCGGCTTCTGCGCCAAGGCTCGACCTAAGAGTCTAAAAACAACAGGGCAAAGGGACGGTCCAGCAACCAACCGGAAGGCCAGGCCCAAGAAGAGCAACGCCCGCTCGTCAGCTACTTCGGCCCACCTATCCGATCGGAGCGCTCGATTCGGGCTTCAGCCGCCTCCGGACGGCCTCTCTGATCGGAAGGCCTGCCCCGAGCCCTACTTCCGACTCCGACCCCGCGTCCCTCCGACCGGGGCTCGTAGGAACCCTGCTCACCTCTCTTCTCTGACCGGCGCACTCAGAGCTGACTGGAGCCATCCGACCGGGGATGCACATTCGGTAGGAACCAGAAGGCGTGCAGAGAAAGGCAAGACAAGGCTCACAAGTCAAAACCACTATACCAGGGACCATACCCTGCACGAAACAGTACTCTGCAGCCACTCTAACACAAACAATATTGTAGACGCCGACATCTCCCTCTACAGTATTGTAGGGGCCGCTAAAACTCCCATACGATAAGGCCCCCGCGTGTCTCTGGACATCGATAGCGGTATGGGCACCAGGATTTACCGTACCGGGTGAACATAGCGAGACTCCTCACAGGACTCTAGGCATCAAATAGTATTTACAGGTACCGACGTCCACCATCCCTGAAAAAGGCAGCACGACCTCCCGTGTGCATCTGACATTCTACAGTGACAGCAATAGTATTGTAGGCGTCTACCACTATCTTGTACCCGTCGGTGTGGACAACAAGGCTCGATAGGCGTGGGCAACAAGGCTTGGCAGCATACGTACCCTCACTCTCTCATTTGTAAAGCCATCCCCTTCATCTATAAAAAGGGTGCGCTTCCTCCAACAAAAAAGACAGATCGATCGATCCAAGCTCAGTTCCTTTATATTCATTAGTCCAATAGCTTGAACACTTAGCTCATAGCGAAGTTCCTGTCACTCTCGGCCCTTCCGGTCGGAGCCGACCGGACCTCTTGTACACCCCATCTTTCTCCCTCTCGTTTGTAACCCCACTACAAACTTCGGGCACCTGGGCTCAAGAATAAAGTCACCGACCGACCCTGACTGGACGTAGGGCACGTTGCCTGAACCAGTATAAATCCTGTGCCATTGGGTGCTAGGCCATCTCCGATCACAACGTACAGCAAAACTATAAATATTCACTAGTTGGTCACTTTCTGCACCGACAAATAGTATGCCCGTTGCTGCGAGAAGTTCTTAGAAACAAAATTTGTTGCATGTAGAACTATAGGTTATTGTATCGGTTCTTACCAAAAATGACCAAGGTGATGAAAGAATCCAATTAAAAAACTAAGCACATGTTTGGATGAAAAGACGAATGGGGTATCTATTTTGTTGGTGTTTGGTAGTTGGAACTCCCCAAACAAATATTCTTCTCAAATGCAGGGCATCCTCATCCCCCGAAACCAAAGATGGTGTTGTCCCTCTTGCACGACGTGAGGCACCGTCTTATTCGCGCAGCATGGTCAGGCGACTTTGCAGGGCGGTGGCGTCGTCGAGAATCTTTGTGGATGGAAAGCTAGTGGAATTTATGATTATATAAGAAATATATTCCCTCCATCCACAAAACAACGTAATTATAGCACAGTGCCATGTTAAAATATCTTAAGTTTGACTAACTATAAATAAAGAATATCAACATTTGTAATATCACAAAATCATCATTAGATTTGTCGCATTATATATTTTCATACTATACTGATTTGATATCATAGATGTTGGATATAATATGGGCTTGGCCCATATAATATTTAATAATTAAATAAAACTCTATGGTGCGTAACATTAAGTGTTGTATGGTTTAATACCATACGAGATTTTGACTGAACGCTGACTTAGCTTATATGGTTGGAAATTATTCATCTAAATTGAGAAGCTGAGAAAAGGATAAAGGCGTGCCACACACGCGCGCGCGCCACCGCCGCCGCCGGCCGGGCCAGGCCGTGGGCGTGGGCCGAGGCCAAGGCGAGGCAGGCGTGGCCAGTCTTTTGCTACTTAAATCCACATTATCACGGAAGTTTCGCTCCTTGATGGTGGAGGCGAACTGACTGCATCAGTTACCGTCCCTTTCGCTTCCGCTTCTCATCTCCTAGGATTCTCCGCTGCCTTCATCTTCTCTTCCCCGTCAACAGTCATATATCCTGTCTTCCGTCAGTACAAACCCCATCTTCTGTAACCACTCCCGAGAGAACCAAAGATCTGCAGCCTTCTAACTTCCTCGTCTCGTACCTCTACGCGCACGGAGTCGCGGGAGAGCAGGTGCCTCTGGAACCCTCGTCCGCCTGAGAATTCTGCACGGGGTGAGCTACGATTAGGTTTTTGGGGAGCGATCAACGACTGCTCGTTCATCTTCTTCCTAGAGATCGCTCTTGGATCCGTCCTCTCTGTGGAACGTCAAGGCGTCTTCTTCCTGGTGATCCGTACATGGGATTGCACTGTGAACATCTTCCTGCATCGACTGTGGTCCGTGACTTCGAGTAACGCATTATGTCTAGTGCGAATGGAGCCTCTGATGCCCTCGGCATGTGAAGGGTCGAGATGGCGGACTAGAGGGGGGGTGAATAGTCTTTTCTAAAATTAATCGCGTCGGCTAACCGATACAAATGCGGAATTAAAACTATAGGTCTAGCCAAGACTATACCCCCACTATATATGTTCACTAGCACCTTGCAAAGATAACAATTATGCAACAAAGGTGCCGGGCTAGTTAGAGCTCTCCTAACCAATTCTAGAAGCAAGGTCACACAAACCTATGCCACTAGTACTTTAAGCTACAAGGGAGCTCCTACACATGCTAGTAAGCAAAAGCACAAAGCTAACTAAGCTCACTAGCAATGCTCAATAACAAGGCAACCAATGCCTAATTAGAGAGCGCAAAGACTTAGCTACATAAACTAAGTAATGTGACTAACAAGGTTACACAAACCAAATTAGCCACGCAAGGGAGCTACTTCTATGCTACACAAGCATGAAGGTAATTAGCAAGCTACACAAGCTAACTAATTACAAAAGCAACAACACAAGCTTAATGTATATGAAAGTAAACGCAAGCTTGTGTAACGGAGATGCAAACCAACGGGAAGAACAAGGTTGACACGATGATTTTTCTCCCGAGGTTCACGTGTTTGCCAACACGCTAGTCCCCGTTGTGTCGACCGCTCACTTGGTGGTTCGGCGGCTAATTGGCATCACCCGCCAAGCCCGCACGTCGGGCGCCGCAAGAACCTACCCCTTGAGTGAGGGTAGCTCAATGACACGCTTTACTAATGTTGCTCTTCGCGACTCCCGCGGGGCGAGCACAAGTGCCCCTCACAAGCACTTCTCCGGAGCGCCGCACAAGCTTCTTGCGCGCTTCGACGGAGACCACCACCAAGCCGTCTAGGAGGTGGCAACCTCCAAGAGTAACAAGCACCACCGGCTTGCAACACGATCACCTAGTGCCACTCGATGCAACCTCACGATGCAATCGCACTAGAATCGCTCTCTCACACTATCGGATGAACACTATCATGTATGTGTGAGATGGAGGGCTCCCAAGCACTACTACACAAGCCACCAAGGCTCTAGTGTGCTCAGCTCCCGGCCCAAGGCCGGCCATGGCCTCTATTTATAACCCCATGGGCAAATAGAGCCGTTACCCCTTCACTGGGCAAAACTCGGGCCGACCGGACGCTCCGGTCCGATCGACCGGACGCTGGACCTCAGCGTCCGGTCACGCGATACTCGCCACGTGTCCCCTGCGTTCAACGGTCATCTTCCGATTCCAACGGTCATCTACCGACCGGACGCAGCACTTCAACTGACCGGACGCTGGACCCTCAGCGTCCGGTCGTTTCCAGTAAGCTCCCGAGCATGACCGGACGCGTCCGGTCAACTCGACCGGACACAGCCCAGCGTCCGGTGCTTAACCCTAAGCACTGTGCCGACCGACAGCCTGACCGGACGCACCACCTCAGCGTCCGGTCGTTTCGGACTCAGCGTCCGGTCACTGTTAAACAGTGAGACCGAATTCCTTTCTTCTCTATCTTCTTCACCCTTGGTCCAATGTGCTAACCACCAAGAGTTTGCATCCGGCATAATAGAAAATAGGCATTCCATTTTCTCGAAAGCGCCGAATCCCGCCTCGCAAGCTCGGCGGGAGGGAGAGAGGGACCCAAAACCCATCTCACCCCTGCAAACACCACCTCCTTTGTAAATGTGCCAACACCACCAAGTGTACACCATCATGTGTATGTGTGTTAGCATTTTCACAATCATTTCCCAAAGGATGTTAGCCACTCAACTTGCCACGCCACTCGATCCTAGCGACAATGCAAAGTTAGATCACTAGAGTGGCACTAGATGACCGATATGCAAACAAGTTTGCTCCTCTTGATAGTACGGCCATCTATCCTAAACCCGGTCATAAACTTCTCTACACACCTATGACCGGTGAAATGAAATGCCCTAGGTTATACCTTTGCCTTGCGCATTCCATTCCATCTCCTTCAATGTTGATGCAACACATGCACCAACACGATCAACAATGATATGATCCACTTCATATCATCACATGATCATATTGGTTCATCGATCTTGACTCTACTTGCTCTTCACCGTTGCTATCGTCCATCGACGCCAAGTCTTGCTCAAGCTTCACCGCCACGCGGTCCATCACTCCAAAGCCTTTGACTTGCCCTTCACGCTTGCAACCGGTCCATCAAGCCAAGTCTTGTCTTGATCTTCTCCACCTTGATCACATGACTCAATGTCATGTCTCATATGCATTTAAGCTCCTTCATCATCACATGTGTGAGCTTTGCAACATTTCCAAGCCATTTTCACCTTCATGGCATATGTTGCTCACACACATGTACCTGTGGACTAATCACCTGTGTATCTCACATAAACACAATTAGTCCACCTAAGTTGTCACTCAATTGCCAAAACCAACAAGGACCTTTCAGCATGGGACCCTTCGTTGGGTACACTCTAATCTCCGTGATTACTGTATTCTGTATTCTTACTGTATCAATCAATATGTCATCTATGCATACTGTAGCGTTCATAAGAAATATACACATGCACATATATGCTGTCACAAACCTGCTGATGTTATATTTCTAGATTAAACTGATAATGAAAATGCCTAAAATTCTAACAATCCAAAAACCTAATAATAGGCAATTTTCTATCAGTGGATTTGCTGCCGCTTTGAAGCCGAATAATTTTATGATATGACATGCAAAGATGGTATTGTGGTTGACTGTGATGAAGTGCTATCACGCCGCACAGGGGAAGCCTGAACAGTTTACTCCTAAGAAGGAGCGAAAGTTCTTGGCTGCCGATAACCTATTTCGAGGCGTCGTGATTAATGCACTTCATCCCAAGTATGAGAAAAACTACATATCTTGCATATCAGGCAAAGAATTATGGGATGCTCTTGAGGCAAAGTTTGGGGTTTCTGATGCTGGTAGTGAGCTGTACCTTATGGAGCAACTGTATGACTACAAAATGGTTGAAAACCGTTCTGTGGTCGAACAGGCTCATGAGATACAGGCGCTGGCAAAGGAACTAGAACATTTCCCATGTTTGTAGCCCGATAAGTTTGTGGCCGGCGGTATAATCGCTAAGTTACCACCTTCTTGGAGAGATTTTGCTACTTCTCTAAAATACAAGAGTTTAGCGTGGCTGAGCTTATTGGATCTCTTGATGTTGAGGAGAGGGCGAGAGCAAATGACAACCGTAGAAAAGGAGTTGAGTCTTCCGCTACCAATATGGTGCATAAGAAAAACTCATTTGTATGTCGTAATAAAAAGATGAAGAACATGCAAGAGAACAACAATGCAAAGCCTAAGCAGACCGCACAGTTTAAGAAGAAAAACAACAAGAAAGGTGGATGATGCTTTGTTTGCGGGAGTGATGAGCATTGAGCAAGTGCGTGCCCAGACCACAAATACAAGCAAGAAAAGAAATCAGCAAACGTGGTCATTAGCTAGACTGGAGGAGGAACATCTGGGTATGGTAATTCTTTACCCTTTGTTCTTTCAATTTGTCTTTCACCTGAGTGGTGGATGGACAATTGTGCTAATATTCATGTGTGTGCTGATGTTTCTTTGTTTATTTTCTATCAGGCTGGCAGGAGTGGAGCCTTGCTGATGGGAAACGGTTCGCATGTGCGTGTTCTTGGTGCTGGTACGGTCATTTTGAAGTTTACTTCAGGAAAGACAGTGCTATTAAAGAACGTGCAGCATGCCCCCTCTATCAAGAAGAATCTTGTTAGCGCTTCTCAGATATGTCGCGATGGCTTTAAAATTGTGCTTGAGTCCAATAAATGTGTTGTGTCGAGACATGTAACTTTTGTTGGAAAATATTATGATTGCGGAGGCTTGTTCCGCTTATCTTTGCTTGATGATGTGTGTAATAAAGTGGTGAACAATGTTAATATTTCGGATGAGTCGAATATATGGCATTCACGACTTTGTCACATTAATTTTGGCTGTCTCATGCGGCTTGCAAATCTGAATTTAATCCCGAAATTTAACTTAGTCAAAGATTCTAAGTGCTAGGTGTGTGTGCAATCGAAACAACCGTATAAGCCTCACAAGGCTGCTGAGGCGAGGAACTTGGCACCATTAGAACTCGTTCATTCTGATTTATGCGAAATGAATGGCGAATTGACTAAAGGCGGTAGACGATACTTCATGACATTTATAGATGATTGCACTAGATTTTACTACGTGTATTTATTAAAAACTAAAGATGAAGCGTCGCATTATTTTAAAGTCTATAAAGCTGAGGTAGAAAATCAACTTGAGAAGAAAATCAAGCGTTTGCGGTCCGATCGTGGGGGAGAATACTTCTCAAATGAATTTTCTAAGTTTTACGCGGTGTATGGAATTATTCATGAGAGGACGCCACCATACTCACCACAGTCCAATGGAATTGCAGATAGAAAAGAACCGTACTCTAACTAATTTGGTTAATGCCATGTTGAAGGCTGTGGGACTATCTAAGGAATGGTGGGGTGAGGCTATTTTGACAGCATGTCATGTCCTGAATAGTGTGCCCACAAAGAACAAAGAAATTACACCATTCGAGAAATGAGAGAAGAAGAGATTAAATCTCTCTTACCTGTGAACTTGGGGTTGTTTGGCAAAGGTAATATGCCAATAAACAAAAAGTGAAAGCTTAGGACCAAAGACTGTTGATGGTATTTTTCTTGGTTATGCTATTCATAGCGTGCGTTATAGATTTTTAATTATAAACTCTAGTGTTTCTAAGATGGCTGTTGATACAATCATAGAATCTAGAGACGCTATATTTTTTGAGAATGAGTTTCCCATGAAAAATACACCTAGCACAACTAGTCATGAATTTATAATTCCCTCATGAGCATGAAAATTTTACTCTGATAGAACAAATTGAGGAATCCTATGTGCAAAATCCTGAGGAGGATGACACTTATAGTCACCTAGGAAAAGCAAGAGATAGAGGACTACAAAGTCTTTTGGTGATAGGCTATATTGTGTACCTTATGGATGACACACCAATGACCATTGAAGAGGCATATTCCTCTTCTGATGCTGACTTATGGAAGGAAGCAGTACGGAGTGAGATGGATTCTGTTATGTCCAATAGAACTTGGGAAATTGTTGATCGTCCCTATGGGTGCAAGCCTATAGGTTGCAAATAGGTGTTCAAAAAAAAGCTTAGGTCGTAATGGTACTATTGAGAGATAGCAAGGCAAGGCTTATGGCCAAGGGTTATACTCAAAACGGAAGGTGATGATTTCTTTGATACTTATTCACCGGTTGCCTGATTGACCACTAATTCGAGTTTTGCTTTCCCTGATAGCCTCCTATGGTCTTATCGTTCATCAAATAGATGTTAAGACAGTTTTCCTAAACAGAGAGTTGGAGGAGGAGATCTATATAGATCAGCCGGATGGGTTTGTGGCAAATGATCAAGAAGGCAAAGTGTGTAAATTATTAAAGTTATTATACGGCCTAAAATAAGCTCCTAAGCAATGGCATGAGAAGTTCGATAGAACTTTAATATCTGTTGGCTTTGTTGTGAATGAAGCTGACAAATGTGTGTACTATCGGTATGGTGTGGGTGAAGGAGTCATTTTATGTTTATATGTTGATGACATACTGATCTTTGAATCCAGTCTCAAAGTGATCGAAGAGGTGAAGGGATTTTAACTAATAATTTTGAGATGAAAGATTTGGGAGAGGCTGATGTTATTCTTAATATCAAGCTTCTAAGAGAAGGTGATGGTGGGGTAACTCTGTTACAAACCCACTATGTGGAAAAGGTGCTGAGTCGCTTTGGGTTCAGTGACTGTGCACCTGCTCCTACACCTTATGACCCTAGTGTGCTATCGAGGAAAAATCGAAGAATAGTAATGGATCAATTGAGATATTCCCAGATCATTGGTTCACTCATGTATCTTGCTAGTGCAACAAGGCCTGACATCTCATTTGCAGTATGCAAGCTGAGACGATTTGTGTCAAACCCGGAAGATGATCACTGGCGTGCTCTTGAGAGAGTAATGCGCTACCTAAAAGGGACCATGAGCTATGGTATTTGTTATACCGGACATCCAAAAGTGCTAGAAGGCTACTGTGACGCCAACTGGATTTCTGATGCTGATGAGCTTTATGCCACAAGTGGATATGTGTTTTCGCTTGGAGGTGGCGTTGTTTCCTGGAAGTCTTATAAATAGACTGTCTTAACGAAGTCTACAATGGAAGCATAACTCACAGCATTAGACACTGCTGGATCTGAGGCTGAGTGGCTTCGTGATCTCCTTATAGATTTATCGGTTGTTGAAAAACCTATACCGGCTATTTCTATGAACTGTGATAACCAGACTATGATTACGAAGGTTAACAGTTCTAAAGATAACATGAAGTCCACAAGGCATATTAAGAGACGATTAAAATCTGTTAGAAAATTGAGAAACTCCGGAGTAATAGCGTTGGACTATGTCCACACGTCTAACAATCTGGCAGATCAATTTACTAAGGGTCTGTCACGCAATGTGATAGAAAGTGCATCGAGAGAGATGGGTTTGAGACCCACTTAAAATTTACTATAGTGGTAACATGTTTTATGTGATCGGAGATCCCGTGAAGTAGGACGGTGAAACAAGCTAGTAGTAAATTGTGAGAAAAGATCCTTAGTAAGACTCATTTATGATGCATATCTTTCCTTTCTGTAAGGCAGGCTGGCTTTTGCCTTAATGTGTTCCAAGTGGCTTATCAAAGCAAAGATGTTGTCCTACAGAACATCTTTTGAGGAACACACCTATATGAGTCAGACTGTTGTTCACAATCTATGAGATTTGGGTGATATCTAAATACTCATGAAAGGCATTGAAGTATGACTTATATGTTTCAAATAGAGAGGATGTCTTTTGCTGCCCAGTATCAGCTAAGGACTTTAGTGACATTCACCTCACAAAACTATCAATTAAGGCTTAGTCCATTGTTCAGTTATGACTGAGTGAAACTATTGTTCTAGATAGATGTTCAACTTAACAGTCTCCATCGAAACACTGATATATAAAAGAAATGCGTTCTAAGACTACTTTGTTACAAACCCTAGAGTTTGATGGGGATTGTTGGATATAATATGGGCTTGCCCATATAATATTTAATAATTAAATAAAACTTATGGTGCGTAACATTAAGTGTTGTATGGTTTAATACCATACGGGATTTTGACTGAACGCTGACTCAGCTTATATGGTTGGAAATTATTATCTAAATTGAGAAGCTGAGAAAAGGATAAAGGTGTGCCACACGCGCGCACGCGCCGCCGCCGGGCCGGGCCATGGGCGTGGGTCGAGGCCGAGGCGGCCGGGCGGGCGTGGCCAGTCTTTTGCCACTTAAATCCATATTATCGCGGGAATTTCGCTCCTTGATGGTGGAGGCGAACTGACTGCATCAGTTATCGTCCCTTCCGCTTTCGCTTTCCGTCTCCTAGGATTCTCCGTTGCCTTCGTCTTCTCTTCCCCGTCGGCAACCATATATCCTGTCTTCCGTCAGTTCAGACCCCATCTTCCGTAACCACTCTCGAGAGAACCACAGATCTGCAACCTTCTGACTTCCTTGTCCTGTACCTCTGCGCGCACGGAGTCGCGGGAGAGCAGGTGCCTCCGGAACCCTCGTCCGCCTGAGAATCCTGCACGGGGTGAGCGGCGATTAGGTTTTTGGGGAGCGATCAATGACTACTCGTTCATCTTCTTTCTGGAGATCGCTCTTAGATCCGTCCTCTCCTTGGAACGTTAAGGCGTCTTCTTTATGGTGATCCGTACATGGGACTGTACTGCGAACATCTTCCTACATCGACTGTGGTCCGCGACTTCGAGCAGCGCACTATGTCTAGTGCGAATGGAGCCTCCGATGCCCTCGGCACGGGACCCTCCGCTGGATACACTCTAATCTCCGTGATTACTGTATTATGTATTCTTACTGTATCAATCAGTATGTCATCTATGCATACTGTAGCGTTCATAAGAAATATACACATACACATATATGCTGTCACAAATCTGCTGATGTTATATTTGTGGATTAAACTGATAATGAAAATGCCTAAAATTCTAACCATAGATATAATATTTTATCTACATATTTAGTCGTACACATGTTAATTACGAAACACCTAAAATTAGATTCTTTTGTAGACAGAGGTATAGTTTTCGGACAGACACGAGCGATAAGAATTAAGACCTGTCAACCATCGGTGTTGTGTGTAGTGCCCAGGTTATCTGACAATCAGTCAGTTCGCTGGTTCAATCAGTCAGTTGTTGGTTGATTTATGAGCTGATAAGTCTGATTAATACTAAGGCTCCGTTTAGATGCGAAATTTTTTAGCTTTTGGCTACTGTAGCACTTTCGTTTGTATTTGGCAAAAATTATCCAATTATAGATTATTTAGGCTTAAAAGATTCGTCTCGCCAATTACAGTTAAACTGTACAATTAGTTATTCTTTTTACCTACATTTAATGCTATGCATGTGCCGTAAGATTTGATGTGACGGAGAATCTTGAAAAATTTTGGATTTTGGTGGGATCTAAACAGGGCCTAATTTGTTATGAAAAAAAAATTTGTTAACTGAACTGATAAGCTATAGGGAAACAACGAGCAAAAAGGCCGAATGATTGCCGCGATAATTGTCCTCCGCCCGGGCATCCACGATCGGCCTGCTGGAGGAGCTTTGGGGGCACCGGGACATTTACAACTACTCCTACATTTATTGTTCACTGTAGCTCTCATCATTGCGGATGCGTCGTTGATGGCCCATTTCGATTCCGCTCCATCGAGAGAGAGGGACGCGTCTGCATCCAGCATCCAGCATCCAGCATCCAGCATCATCCAGCATCCCGACGAGGACGGCGAAAGAAAGTATGGATGGGGCACGCAGGCCCACGGACCTGCGTTACCGATCCTCCTGCCTCCCTGGCTCCCTGCTACGACGCGAACGCGATGTCGCTCGCGGAGGGAAGCTTCTGTGGAGGAATTCACACACACACACACCGCTCGCAGTTGGAAGCTTCTGTGGAGGAATTCACACACACACACACACACGCTATGCATCGTGGACCCGGAGCTTCATTCGCTACCTCTCCCTCTGTGCAGCTGCTGCTGCGAATGCGAACCAATGCGCACATGAGATTTGGCCCTGACTGGCATGGAGGCAGCAGCAGCGACAGATCTTTGTTGCTCCGTGGATGCTTCCTGATCGATGAGCTAGAGGGCACATGCTCCCTTTCGGCGTGGCAAAGCCGGGGCAGCTTATTCAATGAAACAGCCGGAGGGGGGGAGTAGTTGTAGCAACGCAAGCTTGGAGCGTTGAAATCATCATGGATCGATGCCCCGAACGCCATGGATTCTGAGAGATGCCATCAGCAGAGTCGTCAGCCGTGTGGTTGTGTGCGCGCATCCGTTGATCTCTGTAATTTGTTTTAAGGGACAGGCACTAGGGTTGCATCTAGCAAGCTACTAGCACAATTGTCTATGCTAATCTAGTAAGCTGGCACAATTGTCTATGCTAATTGGCAGTCGCTTGCCTAGGATTGGATTCCAAGGCGATGCGCCGCCGATAATCTCGCCTTCACATCGTGGACGCATTCCTACTTCCTAATGCCAGCGCTATACTACTACCTTTTTTTTTGAAACAATACTACTCCCTTCCCTCTGTCTAGAATATGAGTAGCTACGCTGTGTATTTAAAAATTTCAACCTTGTCCCAAAATATAGATATGTTTGAGTTGCCAAGCCAGATCGCATAGATCAAAATACCCCTGCTATTGTCAATTAGTAATAGCCCTGCACCACTCTAACTCACTAGCGTGGTCTAAAGTTTTGTTAGATGGTTTAAACTTTAGACACCACTTTAGATCTTCTGTTTAGACTTTTAAGAGTTAAAGTGGTATCCAAACAGGGCCTAAATAGTAGCATATATGTGAACATTTTCATTCAATCAACGTGGAGACATATACATCGTTGTGTTTAGTGATGGTCATATTTGACCTTTTATCACTCTCCAATCTTTGTGAGAGAGCTGGTTATAAAATAGGATTGAGCAATGAGTTGTTACCACGGTCACCATTTGTGGTGCTTCTTAGACTCCGAGACGGCGTGACCTGTCTAAAACCTCTTCTTTTCTTTTTTTTTTCTTTTTTTTTTGCGAGCAGACCTGTCTAAAAACTTGTTTGGCTACGCTCCAGACTCTTAGTTGAAGTACAGCCAAATAAGCCTAATTTAGCTACCTGCGATACCTGCGACTGCGAGGCTCCGATCCGATGCGGGCTGCTGCTGGTGCCGTGCATTCGGCCTGTGCTTGGAGAGCGAGGACAGCGAGGCAGACGGGCACCCTTCAGTTCAGTTCAATCCTTCATGGCGTGGTGGCGTCCCTTAAGGCCATAACTGATGACCTCTCCACGTACTCCACGCCGTAGCTGGAGGACGGCGATTGCTCCGCATGACAGACACCGACGCCGAACCGGCCACGGCCAGCCACGCATAACGCACTGGGATCCGCCCCGCAGGTCCACGCCCGTCCGTCCGCCAACGGGCGATGGCCCTCGACCACACCAACTACGAGCCTATGAGGCCCTGTTTGGTACCTCTCTTAAAAGTTCTAGAGCTAAAATCTGAATAGAATTTGCCTAAAGAATCAAACATTTTCTTCTAAAAGCTTCTAAAAATTTTAGGAGGGACTAAAAACTTTAGGAACTACAACCCTTCCTAAAAGCCCCTAAAGTCTATCCTGAACCCCCACTACCCCTCCTTTATTGCCCTACCCCCTCTCTCTCTCCCACCCTCCCTCCCACCCGCGCCTCCCTCTTGCGGCCTCTACCCTCCACCGAAGGATCCCCGCCACCGCCACCCGCCGGGATCTCCTCTCCCGCGTGGCGCTCGCCGGATCTGTCTCCCGCGCCCTCGCCCGCCCACGCCTCCGGCCTCACCTCGCCGGATCCGCCGGCCCCAAACCGGTCCGCCGCTCCTTCGCGCTTGACCTGGAGATGGCGGCGGCGCTGCTCGCCTCCATGTACCCTCTGTCTTCCCCGCTGCCATGGGGCCCGAGCCGGCGCCGCCCCTCTGACCTCCTCCCGCCGTCCTCGACCCTCGCGCCACAGGATCCGCCGCCCCCCGCCGCCACCCGTGCTCCCCGACGGGCAGGGGGAAGGCCGCGACCAAGACGAGGCGGCGGCGCGTGGTGGAGCTGCTCACGCTCCCGTCCGTCGAGATGGCCACCTCCGCGGAGACGGCGAGGAGAAGGAGAGCGAGGGCCACGACGGGAGCAGAGAAGGAGCAGGGGTAAAGAGGAGAGCTGCATGGTCTATTTGCTAGTGCATTTATTGCTTTTAGTCAGTTTTAGGAGATGGAACCAAACATTCTTTTAGCAGGTTTTGGCAGCCTCGTAAAAGCGCCTAAAACCTTTAACTCCTAAAAATTTTAGTAGCTTGGAACCCATCAGGGCCTAAAGCCTAGAACCCGTCCGGTTTCGTCGTGTACGCCGAAATCCAGTAGCAGCTCTGGGAAGAAGCAGAACCGTGCACAGCTTATGGTTAGTTTCGAAATTCTGCGCCGCTCCCGCTGCTGTACTCTTTAACCGCTGCTAGCCGTACCGCTACGTACGTTCTGAACGGTTAGGATGGGTATAAAGGTTTGATCGTATTTGAGCTGCCTCATTGTCCTACACTACACGATCCGAAAGCGCCGTACTACGCGCAGTATTAATACTACTCCTAATGAAGACACCACTTTTCAGGGAAAAAAAAAGTGTTAGCGACCGTATATAACTATATATCTCATGAATTTTGCGGCAGTACATTGATTTATACACATCGTTGCCCGTCACATTTTGTCTTCATCACTTTAGTGGTGTGTAAGAAAAAGTGAGAGAACACAGATTATTTACCGGGCTAGGCTCTGTTTGATCGATTAGTTGCTAATAGGTACAGTAGCTAGCTAATACTCTCTATTTTAAATTATAATAAAGTATTTTACCTTCTTCAATTTTTTTTTACTATGTATCTAGACATGTATCTAAGCGCATAGCTGAACTATGTATCTAGAAAACCTAAACGTCTCGTATTTTGAAATGGAGAGAGTGGTTCATATGAGCTAGTTTGTTAATCCAGAAATATGAGCTAGTTTAGCCTAACCAGTTAAATAGTTGTTAGGTAGATACTCAGCTACCAATTAGCAAAATTATTAGCATATGTTCTATTTGGACCCAAGGAGATAATTGTTAGCTTTATCGATGTAACATGGCCCTTGTGATCAAATACCTTGCTCCAAAATTTGGCGATATTTAAGTTGCGTTTCGCATCGAGATACGTCTAGAACCACTAGAATCGCTGCCAACCAAAGAGCGAGACGGTCTGAGAGAATTACGTAGAAGTGATTCTTGTTTTTTATTAGTCTAGAAAAACACTCTAAAAGTGAAGCTGGTTTTTTTAGAGTGCGCTCAAGATTTAGAGTTGTTGAAGCGTGAAAAATTATATAGAGGGCCATTTTTATTTCTTTATATGATGATTTACATGACGATTTTAGGAGAGACCGTCGGGAGATGCTCTTATGATTTGACCGTTCCGCAGCTTCCAAACCCGCTACCGTATCTACCGAGGGCCTGTTTAGATGGTGTTTTTTTTTTGCAAAATGACACTGTAGCGTTTTTTTTTTTTTTGGTTATTTGACAATTAGTGTCCAATTATAGTCTGATTAGGCTTAAAAGATTCGTATCGTGAATTTCGTCTAAACTGTGTAATTAGTTTTATTTTTTATTTATATTTAATGCTTCAGACATACGTCCAAAGATTCGATATGACGAAAAATCTTGAAAAATTTGGCATTTTGGAATAGAACTAAACTGGACCGAGTAACCGGCCGAGGTAGTTTTCGTTTTCAACGATTCCTTCTCGGAAAGCGAGGAAAAGTTGACTCTGGGGCTCGCCAATTTAGAAGTGACTCGAGAGGGCTGTTCTGTCACGTCCAATTGGCAAAGTTGCAACGTTGGAAGCAGATTGCTGCAGTACGTTTGTACAGGGTTAAAAAGGATTTTGCACTGTTGCGGCGTAGGGCAGCCTAGATCCGCACCATTATGATCGCCCGAGAGCCAGAGCCAGCTGATTTCTGAAATCTGTTTCGCGATCCAACGCGTGTTTTTCTTGATGCTGTTTTTTTTTTTTTTACAGAATTTCCGTTGATCTTGGCACGTTACTGTGACTGTACTTGCGTTAACCCTCCTAACAAACTGAGAGGGATCAACGGAAGAAGTTTGAGGCGGCCATGTCGTTTTCGAGAGACTGGGCGTCGCCTCCAGCCTGCAGGGACCCCCAAAAACTATGGGACAGGATCATTGCACCTGCGAAATGAATTACCAAAAACGATAGGAAAAAAAAAAGCGAATTGACGGGCCGCGGAGCAGAAAGGCAGGCCATTAATACTTGACACCTCCCGTTTCCTGCCCGTCTTCTTCCTCCTCCTTCCCCTCCGCCATTGCTCGCTCCACAAGACATGTCCTGCATGCGCCAGAGCTAGGGAGAACTGGTGGGACACGAGCGCAGGCCTCGGGATTCCATCTCCGCGGCGTCCTCTCGCTTGGGAGCCCAGAGATTCGGCTCTTCAGGGCTTTCAGGCTCTGCGCAGCGCAATCTGGTTCTGGTGAGATTTCTGCTGTAGCACATCTCCCCTCCAGTTTTGTGGTTCCTGATTCGGTCGCCTTTGGTTATATTGTGCTTTGGTCCTGTAGATCTGTCTGGTTTGCTCATCTCTGCTGTTCTGCATTTCGCAGAAAGATGAGAAAAGTTCGCCCCTTCTTTTCGCGGCTATTGATTCCTGCTTTCCTCAGCTTTCTGCAGCCAACACAAAAGGAAGAGATTAATAAAAATTAGCATTTTGGTTTCGTTGAAATGTGCTCCGATTTCAACTCGCGAGCTTTGCGCACGCGGCGCGCCTTTAACTGCTAGGCAGTAGTAGGGTTTTTTTTTTGTGTGTGTGTGCAAGGAAAGGCTTTCATTCTGGGGCGGGCGACTTTCTTTTGCGAGCAGCAATGATGTTCCTTTGGCGACCACTCTTCTGATCAAACATTTGTTTATTGCTAAAGAGGATGCTAGATCTGTAGCGTTGCATGATTGAGGTTAGTGGGGGCTGGACATAGTTGATGGTTGGAACAAGACCTTTCCTAGCTTGACAGATGATGAATCCCCAAGTGCGGTGGGCGCACATTGAGCACCCAGTGATGAGCGCCCATCGTCCCATGGCGGGAGGCGAATGCTGAATGTGGCCGTCATTTTCTTGGTTTATTATTTCTTTTGGTAAATCTTGGTTTATTGCTTACTTCAATAGTATGTCGCAGCCTGCGGTAAAAAAAGAAGTATGTCACAGTCAGATGATGCGTTCTATTTTCTTGGGCCACCTCATTTCCTGTATTATTTTTTGGGAGTAAATATTTGTTGTGAGTTCAGTCACTGGGCGTACCTAGTTCATTGATTTGATCGAAGTTTTGCCCCCATTTGCAGATTGTCAATGAAATTTACAATGGAATAGTCCATCGCAATGCTAAGGTTGCTTCCTGACTGACCAGATCGAGCTTGTTGCAGTCTCTGGTCATATTGTCTGAAAAACAGACAAGTGTTTCAACTATGGCTTCGAAGGCAATGCCCCAAATTCTCCCAGAAATGCCAAGCATCCCAGGCCCGAAGCAGTGCTCTAAAAGTGCCTCCCCTTTGGAGATTCCCCAGACAAACAATTCCTGTGCTTCAGCACTAACAGTGTTACCAGGAACAACTAACGTGAGCAAATCGAGTCATAAACCTGAGCCGAAGGAGCAGAAACCAGATCACCACCTCAAGGAACCTGTTGATGTTGCGTCGATCAAGTTTCCCGTAGAATCAAGCAAGAAAGTGGTAGCGGAGAATGGGAGCATGAATGGAAGTTCCACTTCATTTCAGACATGTGAAGGGACTAGTCAGGCAAAGGTTAGCGCAAGTGCTAAGTTCACTGATCCATCTGAGATTGGTGACAGGGGCAATAGTGGAAGATGCAGGCCTAGCACAAGCAGTGATATCAGTGATGAGAGCTCATGTAGTAGCATGAATAGCAGCACAAAGCCTCACAAGGCGAATGATTCGCGATGGGAGGCAATTCAGATGATCAGAACTAGAGATGGGATCCTTGGGTTGAGTCATTTCAGGCTGTTGAAGAGGTTAGGCTGTGGCGATATTGGCAGTGTGTATCTCTCTGAATTGAGTGGGACTAAGAGCTATTTCGCGATGAAGGTTATGGATAAGGCGTCACTAGCAAGCCGTAAAAAGTTGCTTCGAGCTCAAACAGAGAAGGAGATTTTGCAATGCCTGGATCATCCCTTCCTTCCTACACTTTACACTCACTTTGAGACCGATAAGTTCTCCTGCCTAGTTATGGAGTTCTGCCCAGGGGGAGACCTTCACACTCTTCGACAGAGGCAGCCTGGCAAACATTTTCCGGAGCAAGCTGTCAAGTATGTCTTATCTGCATTTTATTACCATCTGCATATATTGCATTTCACTGCCTAACTACCTAATAGAGTTAAGGTTTTAGAGTTCATTAGTTTGAAATCATCATGACTGAAAAAAATCTATAGCTTGCTGCCTTGTTTTCCACCTTCTGAGGTGCTTCGCTAATGAAATCTTCTCATGTTGCAGATTCTACATAGCAGAAGTCCTCCTGGCACTAGAATACTTGCACATGCTCGGTATCATATACCGTGATCTCAAGCCTGAAAATGTCCTTGTTCGGGAGGATGGGCACATCATGCTCTCAGACTTCGACCTCTCCCTTCGCTGTGCAGTCAGTCCAACACTGATTAAATCCTCAAACCCTGATGCAGAAGCACTCAGGAAGAACAGCCAAGGCTACTGTGTTGAGCCGTCCTGCATTATTCAACCATCATGTGCAGCCCCAACCACCTGCTTTGGCCCACGCTTGTTCTCCTCCAAGTCCAAGAAAGATCGAAAACCAAAACCTGAAGTTGCCACCCCAATCAACCATTGGCCTGAGCTCATAGCAGAGCCCAGTGATGCACGATCAATGTCATTTGTTGGGACACACGAGTACCTGGCCCCTGAGATTATCAAAGGTGAGGGCCATGGTAGCGCTGTCGACTGGTGGACCTTTGGGATATTCTTGTACGAGCTGCTTTTCGGGAAGACACCTTTCAAGGGATCCAGCAACCGGGCTACACTGTTCAATGTCATTGGCCAGCAGTTGCGCTTCCCAGAGTACCCGGTTGTGAGCTTCTCAGCAAGAGATTTGATCAGGGGTCTACTTGTGAAGGAGCCCCAGCAACGGTTGGCTTACAAGCGTGGAGCCACAGAGATCAAGCAGCATCCCTTCTTTGAGGGCGTGAATTGGGCACTGATAAGGTGTGCAAGCCCACCAGAGGTACCAAAACTTGTCGAGATCGAGAGACCATCAAAGCATCCTTCATCGCCATCAAGGGCTGCTGATGCTTCCGTTGGTGCACCCCAGAAAGGTGCTGACGGCTACTTGGAGTTTGATTTCTTCTAGCAAACATGTGGGTTTTGCTATATTGTTCCTGCCACTGAATGTAGGGTTTTCTGATGTTATGTTTTTAGCAGATGGTTGGTGCTGTAGATTTGTCTCTTCAACTTTTTTTCTTTTTTTTGGGGGGGGGGGGGGGGGGGGGGGGGGGGGGTTTACTTTACACTTTCTTAAAGTTCACATCTGTAATTCAGCAAGTCCTGATTGTACTGATCTCCTGCAATGCCTTTGCAAAACATTGTCATTTTCAATTTTTTTTGTATTCTGTCCGTTTCAAATTGGAAGTCGATTTAATTTTGTTCCAAGTCAAAACTTGTCTAACTTTAACCAATTTTGTAAAAAAATTAATTGACATCCAAAACATTAAATAAAGGAAGTGAGCCTTGCTCAAGTGGTTAGGTAGAGGATGTGGTCATGCACCTAAAGTTTTAGTCTTCTACTTAAATTTGGATGCCTATTTTCTTGTTAATGAAAAGCAGCATAATTTTTCTTAGGTTGGTCACTTTTTTATAATATAAAATAAATGCACTATCAAAATATATTTCATAGTGTACCTAATAAATCTTGTTTGGTGTTAAAGATATTTGTGTATTTTTTATCTATAAACCTGATTAAAATTAGAAAAATAAATTTGACTTGGGACGAAGAAACTGACTTAGGGCACGTTCGGTTCCAACGGAATTTAGTGCCGGAACCGATATGGCCTGGATTGTGTTGTATTTTACGCGTCCAACCATTACCAGGAAGCATTCCAGGCCGGAAATCGGCCTAAACGAACGGGCCCTTTGGTTTGGAAAGGGAAAGTAGTTATTATGACCGATTGAGTCTTAAGTCTTCGTTACAGTTATGCCATCAGACTAGATGCATCTGCTATCGTCAGCCGCAATTGCCGTTCATTGGCGCCCACGCTATAGATGTATCTGCGATCTTCAGCATCAATTACTGCCTCCATGGCTTCATGCAAAGTCCATTGGCTTCTCGCCGGGTTCACCATAGAAACATGCACGTGCAGGTTGCAGATGAAGGAGGAAGTTCAAAGCTCAAATTTCAAAAAGAAAAAAAACGAAAAAAAAAACTGGCCGTTCCTGACGCGTCCAGAATAAGAAAGACGTTAACTTCTGCATCAGATGAACATATTTTCCATTCAACCTGACATTGTTTTAATATCTAGATGCTCCAGAACATCCAAAAGCAAACAAAAGACAACATCATCACAGTGAATGTTGATGCCGAGGCCATCGCCTTGCTTATGATTAACAGCAGCTAAGGCATCGAAACTTCGATAGCAGTGAACGTTCACAAGGAGTTCACACACGAGAACACAGTAGCCGCAACACCTTTTCATCACCATCTCCAGAAACGCTACTTTACGGTTCTAAGCCTCGCATAACTATGCACAGGTAAATATTATTCTCATCCCAGACTGTTTCACCACAGTACGCTGTTTCACCTAGACTTGTTTTGGGCACCTCTTCAAGCATCTCTCAAGTTCTTCAGTTGAGGTTCTTGTAGATTCTGAAAGAGACAAACACCGCTGCAGCAGCTGCGACAACAGCAAGAGCGGCATAGGTGTCAGCTCTCTCCCAGGTCTCAAACCAGGTGGGCATCGGGCAAGTCTTTGTATTCCCCTTCTTGCTAACAGCACCACCCTCCTTGTCATTCTCCTCAGAGCTCTTGGGGTTCTGCTCAGCTGCGATACCCTTGTCCTGTTTTTCCTTTGGCAGGTCAGTTTGGCAGCAGGTGAAGCCACCATTGCCTTGGCAGCATCCACCAGCTGCTGCAGGGTTGCAAGAAGCACCATCTGTTCCGGTTTCTTCAAGGGATTCTTTGCCACCATTTAGCATGCTCCGAAACTCGAGAGCTTGCTTCTGCTGCTCCTCGGATAAACCCATCTGCCCCCTGCAAGACACCATATATAGCACACATAAGAACCCCAGGACAAAGAAACACTCAGCTATCAATCAAACATATATTGTAGGATCACTTGAACATAGCAAATTAGCAATGGAGGCAGAAAGCATTAATTTGGTGGCCCCAGGGCCTTGTGACACAAGTACAAAAAGTCAAAAGGGATTTTGAACATGCATTATTAGATTCAGGGAAACACCATTCTTCTATTGCAACAAAGAACTGTGAATGTGAACACTGAACAGCTTGCCATGTAAGGGTCGTTCTTTAAGTTCTGAAGTTGGTGCAACTAGAAGTACAAAGACATATACATGAGTATCAAATTCAACCAGGAAGTAGACTTGCTACGACATTCCACATTAAGCAGTTGGAGAATTCCAGCGAAGCATTAATGAAATATCATTCTTGATCAGCTATCCTCATGAGCAGATCAATACATACAAAGTGAGTGATTTGACATAGTGCAGACAAATCCAACACTGAGATTCTGGATAAACCCACACCAATAAGGGAGGATAATTTAAAAAGGAATTCAAATATGAAGTTCATATAGGAAATTTCCTGTGTATGAGCATGGCTGAACAGAAAATGCACTATACAAGAACACAGTTTCATGCATGCTTATAGTGCATTGTCTTGAACAACTTTAATGCACAAGTGCAAAATTTAAATGCACAAAATTCAAATTAAGACTTTGGCCCCATAATATACATTAGACTACCGAAATGCACATAGTTTTGAACATTATGACTCCAATTCTCCATTGAAGCTAATTTAAGCATTACTAAAAGGATGTGTTAACAGTACTACTTTAAGTAATGCAATTAAACTAGAACATTATGCAGGTTTTTTTTTGTATGATTAATCATAGAATATATTACACATGTTCACATAAGCATGTACTTTGCAGGATAAGAAAGAGAAATATAATAGGCTGGGAACCGACATCTAGTCATTCATGACTTCACATCATGATAAGATGTAAATGATGAGTAAACAATTCTAAGTTCTCAACCCATGGTGTACAGATAGGAGAACAAGGGTTTAACAAGGAGGATACCTCCATAGATGGTCCACAATTTCTCCTTGTTCAATATGTTTATGCAGCAAAACAGGCACATCATCAGGAACAACATAACCATACCTACAATTGCAATTGTAGTGAGCACTAATTGGATTATAAATGGACAGAATGTGCATATGCAAAAGTAAAAAAAAACAATAGTCGCACAAGACAAAGTGAAGGGTTAATGTTAATTTAATAACAGTCCTTACCAATGACCAGTCACATCTCCCTTAGCATCAGAACTGAAAATGATGACATTTCCTGCATACTTATGACCTCCCACGTGTGAGCATGCACTGACAGACACCTGACCATCAAGTCCCAGTCCATTTATCTCTTCCTTGAACCTTTTAATCAAAGCAGGTCCACAAACACCACACCTTTTGTCCCTGCTTCCATGGGAGCAAACAAAAACATAGGAACCACTCATAGGCTCAGGAGATGCAGGAAGCCAGTCAATATCCTTCACAAGCACTTCTTCAACAAAGTTGTCGACATCAAAATGGGTCAGCCCTCTGCAAACATATGTCGCAGATTGAAAATTAACAAATAGTTGACTTTGAAGCCTAAATACCACATGTTTATTAGTTAGCACGCTTGCAGCTTACTTGTATCTGATCATATCTGGAAAGATCAACACATCTCCATTTGATGATTCAGTGCCATCTTCTCCTTCACAGATGGTCAATTTGATCTGTGACGTGGTAGTAATATAGCAGTCATTGGATATATATATGTATATGTAAAACAAGGATGAATTAGCAAAAACTACCTGAACTTACAACCTTTTTCGAAAGCATTTCTTTTCAAAAAGAACATAAACAAGCCACATAGTGGACAAATCAATATTCTTAATACTATAAAATATCACCCCAAAAGTTACAACTGTGCAATAACAACATGCTCCCAGAAGACAATAGATCAAAACAATTAGGTAATACCCTCTCAAGGAGCCTATATACCGAAAGCACTAGTTGCTTATTTGTTATTTGGGACACAGCAATAGTCAAAATCAGTTTGGTGCCTATATTATAAGAGGTGATACAAACTTATTTCTCCCACAGTTAGAACAGTTCAGGTTCTACCATATACTTTGGATAACAGAGCAGAAACCTAAAGACCTGGACAGTGACAAACTGACAATAGATTTGGCAACATCTTATAGACACACAGGACATGTTTTTTGCATTTCTTCCAAACCATCAACTATGTAAATCATATGATGAATGGCAACACTCATAAATAATAGAGGCAGTGATTTTTATGTTTCGGACTAAAATGATTCAATTAGGAACAAGTCGACCCTGGAGCTCAACCATATATGTCAAACCCATTCAAGTCATAGCTGAACACACATAATAGTATATGCGAAGAACATTTGGAATATCGATGATTCCCACGAAAGAAAATGAGCATGGACTTAAACCCACTACGGTAAGCTATTACTTAGATGACACTTGAGGGGGAAACAGAGACTAGTAGAATCTAAAGTAACATTGAAAAAACCAAACAGGGCAAATAACCACTCAAGCTTCAAATAATCATTAACGAAAATTGGCACCAACTCATGGTACCATTAGCAAATAACCATGTAAAGGACCCAAACAAGGAGCAGAAAAACCATATAATGTTCATTAACTACCTCTTATACTTAAGCACTGGAAATGCATCATGGGTGCCAAGCAAAAAGTAAGTGATCCAGATAAACAACTAAGTCTAGAATTAAAAAAGGTGCACTAGAGTTCTATCCAATTAAAATAATCAGAACATATATACAGTCAAAGCATAAAAGCTAAACCAGAACATAAGCTAGACTCACAGAGCCCAATAGTAACACTAATTCCGGAGCCATGCGCAAATCCCCGAAGAATGATTCAGATGTCCTACCAAAACTACTAAAAACAGGATTCATGACTTAAGGGTCCACAACATCAACAGATGGGATTGGAATGGAACCATGAATAACATCAACATAACCCTAACAGGTAGAGGAGCCATATATAGTTCATACCTCTTAAACTTCAGCATCAGAATAGAACCATGGAATATGGATAAACAAAATGTAAGCAGAATCCAAATTATGATGATGGGATCCAGACAAATAGATGTATTAAGCCAATCAATTCATGGCCAGCCGTTCACAGTCCAGTTAAACAAAACCAGAACATATTATAAGTTCAAAACATAAATGCCAAACCGCAACTAAAACTAGAGTCCCAGAGCCCAATAGTACGAAGTGTTTCCTATGCCAAGTCCAATCCCCAAGCCAAGATTCAGATATCCAACAGACTATACTAAAAGATCAAGTAGCTGCTAAAATCTTCACTAGTTCACAGATTCAGATATCCATCAGACAATACTAAAAGATCAAGTAGCAGCCAAAATCTTCACTAGTTCACACTAAGGCCTCATAAGCAACCACAGACAACAAGGTGTAGTTAAGGGCTGTTTGGTTCCTGCAGGAACTGCTAAAATTCCTATCACACCAAATGTTTGGACACATGTATGGAATATTAAATATAGACTAATTACGAAACTAATTACATAACTTGCGACTAATTTGCGAGACGAATCTTTTAAGTCTAATTAGTCCATGATTCGACAACGTGGTGCTACAGTAAACATGTGCTAATGACAGATTAATTAGACTTAAAAATTCATCTCGGAAATTAACCTCATCTATGTAATTGGTTTTCTAATTAATCTATATTTAATGCTATGTGACATAAATTTTACGAGCGACTAACTAGCCAAACACCCCTTAGAACGGGCGCAAAGCATTAAAAATCAGCATCCGTATATTCTAGTGGCGAATTCAGCGACGAAAACCATAATCACAACCGAACAGAACATCCACCAAAGAACTCTGTCGACAAGGATCGTAAAACCCAGACCAACCTTGCCCGTATGCAGACAAACCAACCATACTAGATCACGTGATACCTGGAGCTAGTTGAATACTCTAAAAAAGGGTCCAAAATCGAAATCACCAGCTTCCAGTTCGCAATTCCCCCAAATCAACTACGAAAAACCCAGCCAAAAGCGTACCAAAAACCACAACGCGGTACCGAACCAGCTAATTTCTGAGACGAATAAAAATGAGGAGGGAGGCATATGGATGCTCACGGTCTTCTTCAGATTGGGCTTGCGGGCCTTGATGGCGGCGGCGAGGAGGCGGGGGAGGCGATCAGACTCAGAGGCCTCGAGGTGGGACGGCCACACGTCCGGGCCCTTGTAGCAGAGGAACACATGGCGCTCGTGGAACCCCACCGTCCCGACCAGCTTCTCCTTCCCGAGCTCCGGGCGCTGGAACCCGAACTCTGCGTCTGGATCCGGCACCGCGGCCGCGGCGGCGAGGGCCGCGTCCGTCGCGTCAGCCGCCGGAGCCGGAGCCGCGAGGGGGGCATCACCCGCCGTAGGGGAGGCCATGAGGAGGCGGAGTGGCAGTAGACGGCGGCGGGTTGGAGCGCGCTGCGAGGAAGAGAGTGGTGGTGGTGGAAATGGAAATTGCTTGGGGAGTTTGGGGAAAATGTGCAGCATCTCCTCGGGTTTTTATGGCAAGAGGAGGGGAGATTGTTCTTGCTCAAGGGGAAAAGTCACGCCCACGGCCACGGACCGCAGCTGGCGTTGGCCCACTTGTCGGTGAGAATATGGTGGTTTTGTCAAACAATCTATTTATTAATACCGCGGGACCCAGACAAAGAGGTGACGTCAACCAGAGAAGAGAGATCCCAGAAAACTTTTGTTCTTGTAGTCCGGCGGTGTGCGTGCCCGTTTCCAGAAGTCGATTTTATTTCATTTTAATTAAATGTTATAAATATATTAATATTTGTGATGTGTAACAAATTTTATTAATTTAACAGTGCAATATTTTTTATAATAAATATGTTGGTAACAATTTCAATAAAACTAGGCGAACTAAAAAAATCTTCAAAAACGAATATGTAAAGTTACATTTTAATGGAGAGAGAGTAATAGTCTAGATTATTAAAATCCATAATTTATAGTTATTAGGATCTAAATAGATGGCTGGTTGGTTGGATTCTACACCAGGATATGACTAATTCCGTCGCCTAGTAGAAAAATGAGGATTAAGATTTTCTCCATGAAACGTTTCTGCTGTGGCCCACACGTTATCAAATACATATGTCAAACATTTTGTTTGCCACTCGGTCACTCCTTAGTCCTTAGGCATGGTTTGACAAAAAGGTTAGGTCAATGATAGATGGGCAAGAAGCGTGGCAAGTCATACTTACGTAGAATGAAACATCAGCGTTAGAAGAATTGTGGTCAATTTAAAATATGGTGTGGCAAGATTTGTTCATTAATCAAACATGCTCCTAGTGATTTTGTCATGGATCTGATATGTTTATTGCTGCCAAACACTTCTTGGAGCACTTTTCGTAGGATCCAGATTCTTTCAAAAATGTTTTGGATTTATTTAGTTTCTCAAAATGGTTGCGAAAGCCATTGTCCTACATGGAAAAACATACAAAATGATAGTGTCTTTTTAAATGATCTTCTTGGGTGAAGGATGATTCAATGGCGACCCATACTGAGAAGAGGAAGGTAAGAATTAGAATTAGGAGAAACTACATAGAAAATAATTCTAATCTCTAGTACCAAATGGTAGAAGCACAAAAAAAAATGTTTCCAGCTAGAGCCAGTCCTGTCTTTGACCAATTGCCAGGTCCGTAGTTCTTTCTAGGGACAATTTGAACAGTGCCATTATAATTTTGCAAAGTTAGAGTTTCTACCTCTTTTCCAAGGAGCACCGCATCTTTGCCCATAACCAACACCATTACCCAATAAAAGCATGTTAGCCCACCAAGTTAAAGTTCACTGAGCTAAAAAAAGCTATTATACCTCTCTAAATTATCATCGCTATTTGTTTTTTCTTCTTCAAACTCCATAGTCAGACATCTTACCCATTAAACTCTCAAAACCATTCAAATTATCTCATGCACTAGTTTGGAGCGGTTTTGAAGACGGTTTTGTTCTGTTTTATAATAAAAATGGTAAATATTTAATAAGGTTTTTAAACCATAGAAAAATGTATCTAAAGTTTTAAAAAATCAAGAGAAATTCCTAGAGATAGATTGAGATATGACAAATCGAAATAAAATATTTAGATCACATAAAAATATGTCTAGATGCTTCAAACTAGATTTAGCTCTAAGATAGAAAAAAAATATGCAGAGAAATCTAGAAAAATCTCAAAACATTGTAATTGATATATACTAGTCTGAACAATCGCGCTTCACTGCGGGCATAGTGAACAATGCAGGATGTGTGAATAGTGAGCAAGCAAGTTTAGAACTGTAAAACAGAGTTTAAACAGTACACGCAAAAGCTGACAATCAGTAGACGAACCAGTGCCGAACAATAGAAGCAGTACAACGAAAAAATATGTAAACAAGTACATATAAAGCACTGCTTATCTAATTGAACAGTTCTTAATAGTGCTTTAAACAGTAGAAGAGACTGAGAAGGGCGCAAATCT